>NC_072733.1:119940060-120111972 GCF_026930045.1 Uloborus diversus
CAGATTTTATTTATTGTCTTAAAATAGCTCCAATGTTTTAATTGTACCTTCTTTTATGAGATTTTAAAAATATAAATTAAATATTTGGTTTCTTTTCAATAATCAAATTGCCATAATTAGTAAATAATCCTATGAAACTAACTAAAATTTATCCAAGTATGTTTAAAAAAAAGATTTAAAATCCGACTCGATTTCAAGCAAGATCTCCTTTTTTTTTTCCTTCTGAAGACATGTTCCGTCATATAAGCATAAAAGCTTGCTTTGAAATTCCTTTCTGAGCTAAACTGTTTTGTTGTAAGAAACATAATGTGGAAGGGTTGACCACAAAACACTAAAACCTTCTGACCATTCTTTGAATGGAACTAACTTGCTCGGATGTTTGCAAAGAGGGTCCTTGGAGAATACAGACCTCCCAGTCGGTCTAGTTATTCCTCTCTCAGCTGGGGGCTTTTAGTTGCATGCACAAAAGTATCCTTTATTGAAATAGGGGATTAGCCGCAAGTTTTGATCTTTTGTAATCATTTATCTTTAAAATACTTCCCACGCTTGAGCAACTGATATCTGGGCATTCAGAAGGGATTTAAAAGTCACCTGAATTACGATAAAAGTCGACCATAGTCCTGCCATCAAAGGGTTCTGTGTTTATTGGTCGTTTTGAAGTGTCACAATATATCAAAAGGCACCGAAGAATACTTTTTATCCTCTTAGAATATCATTCCCACACTTAAAGCGTTTTTGTCCATTCAGCGTTTTGTCCGCTTGCTCACACGTTGGATCGACCAGTCAATTGTTTGAAGAATGTTTTGTTGAGGCCTTTTGAAAGATAGATCATCTTACGTTTAACAGTAAAAGAAAAAAAAAAGATATACTGAGATAAAAGCAAAAAGAAAAATAAATTAATAAAATAATTAGTGTTATGAAAATAATTTCTTTTCGTCCAATCCTCTATTGTTTCTTATTTTCCTGTTATGTACTGCGTAAATGTATGAATATTTCAGCACATATTAGCAACCTTGTATTTTATTGCACTATTTAATTCAGCGCTTAAAAACAAATAAAGCGAAGCGATTTTCGAATGCAAGCTGAACAGCAAAAACAACATTAAAATACCGATAGCAAAATGGGGAGAAAAGTGTTATTACAACGTAGCAAAAAGCAACTCCGTTTCGTTATCTGCGGCATGCGCGTTAAGGGTTTTCGGGCTGGTCATCGAATGGGTTAAAATGTATATATACACATTGATGCATGCACATACGTGAAAATACGTGTATATACGAGTAAGTACGTTTATACACGACAATAGGTATATAGATACTTGTTAACCCGAGTATACTCGTGTATGATGGCACATTTGTATTTCTACGTGTATATGCATATTTATGCGTTTATAAACGAGTAAATACGTGTATATACGAGTATGTACGTGTACACATGAGAATATGCGTATAGATACGTGTTACCCCGAGTATACTCGTGTAAAGAGGTACTATTGTATTTCGACGTGTATGTACATATTTATGCAAGCATACACGAGTTAATACGTGTATATACGACTATGTGCGTGACAATACGTATATAAACGTGTTATCCCGCGCATATTCGTGTAAGGAGGTATATTTGAATTTTTAAGTGAAAATACATATTTATGTGTGCATATACGAGTAAATACGTGTATATACGAGTATGTACGTGTATACAGGAGAATATGCATATGGATACGTGTTACCCCGAGTATACTCGTGTACAGAGGTAAATTTGCTTTTAATTGTGTATACACATACTTATGCATGCACAAAAGCGAAAATACGTTTATATACGTGTATACATGAGAATATGCGTATAGATACGTGTTACCTCGGGTATACTCGTGTAAAGAGGTACATTTGTATTTCGACGTGTATATACATATTCAAACATGCATATAACGAGAAAGTACGTGTACATACAAGTATGTTCGTGCACACACTGGAATATGCGTATAGATATGTGTTACTCCGAGTATACTCGTGTAAAAAGCTACATTTGTATTTGTACGTGTATATAGATATGTATGCGTTCATAAACGAGAAGATACGTGTATATAAAAGTATGTTCATTTACACACGAAAATATATGTAAACATACGTGCTACCCCGAGTATACTCGTGCACAGAGGTAAATTTCTATTTAAACGTGTATGTACACATTGATGCATGCATATACGAGAAAATACGTGTATATACGAGTAAGTACATGTACACACGACAATAGGTATATAGATACTTGTTTAACACGAGAATACTCGTGTACGATGGCACATTTGTATTTCTACGTGTATATGCATATTTATGCGTTTATAAACGAGTAAATACGTGTATATACGAGTATGTACGTGTATACATGAGAATATGCGTATAGATACGTGTTACCCCGAGTATACTCGTGTAAAGAGGTACTATTGTATTTCGACGTGTGTATATATATTCAAGCATGCATATACGAGAAAGTACGTGTACATACAAGTATGTTCGTGTACACTTGAGAATATGCGTTACCCCGAGTATACTCGTGTATAAGCTACATTTGTATTTGTACGTGTATATAGATATTTATGCGTGCATAAACGAGAAGGTACGTGTATATACAAGTATGTTCATGTACACACGAGAATATATGTAAACATACGTGTTACCCCGAGTATATTCGTGTAAAGAGGTACTATTGTATTTCGACGTGTATACACATATTCAAGCATGCATATACGAGAAAGTACGTGTACATACAAGTATGTTCGTGTACACTTGAGAATATGCGTATTGATATGCGTTACCCCGAGTATACTCGTGTAAAAGCTACATTTGTATTTTTACGTGTATATAGATATTTATGCGTGCATAAACGAGAAGGTACGTGTATAGACAAGTATGTTCATGTACACACGAGAATATATGTAAACATACGTGTTACCCCGAGTATCTTCGTGTATAGAGTTCAATTTCTATTTAAACGTGTAAATACAAATTGATGCATGCACATACGAGAAAATACGTGTATATACGAGTAAGTACGTGTACACACGACAATAGGTATATAGATACTTGTTTAACCCGAGTTTACTCGTGTACGATGGCACATTTGTATTTCTACGTGTATATGCATATGTATGCGTTTATAAACGAGTAATTACGTGCATATACGAGTATGTACATGTACACATGAGAATATGCGTATAGATACGTGTTACCCCGAGTATACTCGTGTAAAGAGGTACTATTGTATTTCGACGTGTATATACATATTCAAGCATGCATATACGACGTTCGCATACAAGTATGTTCGTGTACACACGAGAATATGCGTATAGATATGTGTTACACCGAGTATACTCGTGTAAAAAGCTACATTTGTATTTGTACGTGTATATAGATATTTATGCGTGCATAAACGAGAAGGTACGTGTATATACAAGTATGTTCCTTTACGAGAATATATGTAAACATACGTGTTACCACGAGTATACTCGTGTAAAGAGGTACTATTGTATTTCGACGTGTATATACATATTCAAGCATGCATATACGTGAAAGTACGTGTACATACAAGTATGTTCGTGTACACTTAAGAATATGCGTATTGATATGCGTTACCCCGAGTATACTCGTGTAAAAGCTACATTTGTACGTGTATATAGATATTTATGCGTGCATAAACGAGAAGGTACGTGTATATACAAGTATGTTCATGTACACACGAGAATATATGTAAACATACGTGTTACCCCGAGTATATTCGTGTATAGAGTTTAATTTCTATTTAAACGTGTATATACAAATTGATGCATGCACATACGAGAAAATACGTGTATATACGAGTAAGTACGTGTACACACGACAATAGGTATATAGATACTTGTTTAACCCGAGTATACTCGTGTACGATGGCACATTTGAATTTCTACGTGTATATGCATATTAATGCGTTTATAAACGAGTAATTACGTGCATATACGAGTATGTACATGTACACATGAGAATATGCGTATGGATACGTGTTACCCCGAGTATACTCGTGTAAAGAGGTACTATTGTATTTCGACGTGTATATACATATTCAAGCATGCATATACGAGAAAGTACGTGCGCATACAAGTATGTTCGTGTACACACGAGAATATGCGTATAGATATGTGTTACACCGAGTATACTCGTGTAAAAAGGTACATTTGTATTTGTACGTGTATATAGATATTTATGCGTGCATAAACGAGAAGGTACGTGTATATACAAGTATGTTCATGTACACACGAGAATATATGTAAACATACGTGTTACCCCGAGTATATACGTGTATAGAGTTTAATTTCTATTTAAACGTGTATATACAAATTGATGCATGCACATACGAGAAAATACGTGTATATACGAGTAAGTACGTGTACACACGACAATAGGTATATAGATACTTGTTTAACCCGAGTATACTCGTGTACGATGGCACATTTGAATTTCTACGTGTATATGCATATTAATGCGTTTATAAACGAGTAAATACGTGTATATACGAGTATGTATGTGTACACATGAGAGTATGCGTATAGACACGTGTTACCCCGAGTATACTCGTGTAAAGAGGTACATTTGTATTTCGACGTTTATATACATATTCAAGCATGCATATACGAGAAAGTACATGATCATTCAAGTATGTTCAGGTACACACGAGAATATTCATATAGATATGTGTTACCCCCGAGTATACTCGTGTAAAGAGCTTCATTTGTATTTGTATGTGTATATAGATATTTATGCGTGCATAAACGAGAAGGTACGTGCATATACAAGTATGTTACTTTACACAGGAGAATATATGTAAACATACTTGTTACCCCGAGTATACTCGTTCACAGAGGTAAATTTCTATTAAAATGTATATATACACATTGATGCATGCACATACGTGAAAATACGTGTATATACGAGTAAGTACGTGTATACACGACAATAGGTATATAGATACTTGTTAACCCGAGTATACTCGTGTACGATGGCACATTTGTATTTCTACGTGTATATGCATATTTATGCGTTTATAAACGAGTAAATACGTGTATATACGAGTATGTACGTGTACACATGAGAATATGCGTATAGATACGTGTTACCCCGAGTATACTCGTGTAAAGAGGTACTATTGTATTTCGACGTGTATGTACATATTTATGCAAGCATACACGAGTTAATACGTGTATATACGACTATGTGCGTGACAATACGTATATAAACGTGTTATCCCGCGCATATTCGTGTAAGGAGGTATATTTGAATTTTTAAGTGAAAATACATATTTATGTGTGCATATACGAGTAAATACGTGTATATAGGAGTATGTACGTGTATACAGGAGAATATGCATATGGATACGTGTTACCATGAGTATACTCGTGTACAGATGTAAATTTGCTTTTAATTGTGTATACACATACTTATGCATGCACAAAAGCGAAAATACGTTTATATACGTGTATACATGAGAATATGCGAATAGATACGTGTTACCTCGGGTATACTCGTGTAAAGAGGTACATTTGTATTTCGACGTGTATATACATATTCAAACATGCATATAACGAGAAAGTACGTGTACATACAAGTATGTTCGTGTACACACTGGAATATGCGTATAGATATGTGTTACTCCGAGTATACTCGTGTAAAAAGCTACATTTGTATTTGTACGTGTATATAGATATGTATGCGTTCATAAACGAGAAGATACGTGTATATAAAAGTATGTTCATTTACACACGAAAATATATGTAAACATACGTGTTACCCCGAGTATACTCGTGCACAGAGGTAAATTTCTATTTAAACGTGTATGTACACATTGATGCATGCATATACGAGAAAATACGTGTATATACGAGTAAGTACATGTACACACGACAATAGGTATATAGATACTTGTTTAACACGAGAATACTCGTGTACGATGGCACATTTGTATTTCTACGTGTATATGCATATGTATGCGTTTATAAACGAGTAATTACGTGCATATACGAGTATGTACATGTACACATGAGAATATGCGTATAGATACGTGTTACCCCGAGTATACTCGTGTAAAGAGGTACTATTGTATTTCGACGTGTATATACATATTCAAGCATGCATATACGAGAAAGTACGTGTGCATACAAGTATGTTCGTGTACACACGAGAATATGCGTATAGATATGTGTTACACCGAGTATACTCGTGTAAAAAGCTACATTTGTATTTGTACGTGTATATAGATATTTATGCGTGCATAAACGAGAAGGTACGTGTATATACAAGTATGTTCCTTTACAAACGAGAATATATGTAAACATACGTGTTACCACGAGTATACTCGTGTAAAGAGGTACTATTGTATTTCGACGTGTATATACATATTCAAGCATGCATATACGAGAAAGTACGTGTACATACAAGTATGTTCGTGTACACTTGAGAATATGCGTATTGATATGCGTTACCCCGAGTATACTCGTGTAAAAGCTACATTTGTATGTGTATATAAATATTTATGCGTGCATAAACGAGAAGGTACGTGTATATACAAGTATGTTCATGTACACACGAGAATATATGTAAACATACGTGTTACCCCGAGTATATTCGTGTATAGAGTTTAATTTCTATTTAAACGTGAATATACAAATTGATGCATGCACATACGAGAAAATACGTGTATATACGAGTAAGTACGTGTACACACGACAATAGGTATATAGATACTTGTTTAACCCGAGTATACTCGTGTACGATGGCACATTTGAATTTCTACGTGTATATGCATATTAATGCGTTTATAAACGAGTAAATACGTGTATATACGAGTATGTATGTGTACACATGAGAGTATGCGTATAGACACGTGTTACCCCGAGTATACTCGTGTAAAGAGGTACATTTGTATTTCGACGTTTATATACATATTTAAGCATGCATATACGAGAAAGTACATGATCATTCAAGTATGTTCGGGTACACACGAGAATATTCATATAGATATGTGTTACCCCGAGTATACTCGTGCAAAGAGCTACATTTGTATTTGTATGTGTATATAGATATTTATGCGTGCATAAACGAGAAGGTACGTGCATATACAAGTATGTTACTTTACACAGGAGAATATATGTAAACATACGTGTTACCCCGAGTATACTCGTTCACAGAGGTAAATTTCTATTAAAATGTATATATACACATTGATGCATGCACATACGTGAAAATACGTGTATATACGAGTAAGTACGTGTATACACGACAATAGGTATATAGATACTTGTTAACCCGAGTATACTCGTGTACGATGGCACATTTGTATTTCTACGTGTATATGCATATTTATGCGTTTATAAACGAGTAAATACGTGTATATACGAGTATGTACGTGTACACATGAGAATATGCGTATAGATACGTGTTACCCCGAGTATACTCGTGTAAAGAGGTACTATTGTATTTCGACGTGTATGTACATATTTATGCAAGCATACACGAGTTAATACGTGTATATACGACTATGTGCGTGACAATACGTATATAAACGTGTTATCCCGCGCATATTCGTGTAAGGAGGTATATTTGAATTTTTAAGTGAAAATACATATTTATGTGTGCATATACGAGTAAATACGTGTATATAGGAGTATGTACGTGTATACAGGAGAATATGCATATGGATACGTGTTACCCCGAGTATACTCGTGTACAGAGGTAAATTTGCTTTTAATTGTGTATACACATACTTATGCATGCACAAAAGCGAAAATACGTTTATATACGTGTATACATGAGAATATGCGTATAGATACGTGTTACCTCGGGTATACTCGTGTAAAGAGGTACATTTGTATTTCGACGTGTATATACATATTCAAACATGCATATAACGAGAAAGTACGTGTACATACAAGTATGTTCGTGTACACACTGGAATATGCGTATAGATATGTGTTACTCCGAGTATACTCGTGTAAAAAGCTACATTTGTATTTGTACGTGTATATAGATATGTATGCGTTCATAAACGAGAAGATACGTGTATATAAAAGTATGTTCATTTACACACGAAAATATATGTAAACATACGTGTTACCCCGAGTATACTCGTGCACAGAGGTAAATTTCTATTTAAACGTGTATGTACACATTGATGCATGCATATACGAGAAAATACGTGTATATACGAGTAAGTACATGTACACACGACAATAGGTATATAGATACTTGTTTAACACGAGAATACTCGTGTACGATGGCACATTTGTATTTCTACGTGTATATGCATATTTATGCGTTTATAAACGAGTAAATACGTGTATATACGAGTATGTACGTGTATACATGAGAATATGCGTATAGATACGTGTTACCCCGAGTATACTCGTGTAAAGAGGTACTATTGTATTTCGACGTGTATATACATATTCAAGCATGCATATACGAGAAAGTACGTGTACATACAAGTATGTTCGTGTACACTTGAGAATATGCGTATTGATATGCGTTACCCCGAGTATACTCGTGTAAAAGCTACATTTGTATTTGTACGTGTATATAGATATTTATGCGTGCATAAACGAGAAGTTACGTGTATATACAAGTATGTTCCTTTACACACGAGAATATATGTAAACATACGTGTTACCCCGAGTATACTCGTGCACAGAGGTAAATTTCTATTTAAACGTGTATACATATATTTATGCATGCATATACGAGAAAATACTTGTATATACGAGTAAGTACGTGTATACACGACAATAGGTATATAGATACTTGTTTAACCCGAGTATACTCGTGTACGATTGCACATTTGTATTTCTACGTGTATATGCATATTTATGCGTTTATAAACGAGTAAATACGTGTATATACGAGTATGTACGTGTACACACGATAATATGCGTATAGTTACGTGTTACCCCGAGTGTACTCGTGTACAGAAGTAAATTTTCCTTTAATTGTGTATATACATACTTATGCGTGCACACAAGCGAAAATACGTGTATGCTCTTGTACACATGAGAAGATGTGTAAAGATACGTGTTACCCCGAGTATACTCGTGTAAAGAGGTACATTTGTATTTCTCAGGGGCGGCAAATAGGCGGGTCAAGAGGGGGCGGTCGCACCCCCAAATTTTTTTTGAGAGGAATGATAAAAAACGAGCAAATTCAATTTACGTAAATCGCAAACCAATGATCATGAAAAAAGAATCTTGCTGGTTCTTCGTAATGGTTGAAGAAACTCGACATACGTATTTTCAGACATGAGCAAGTGTTTTACGTTTTTTTTTAAAATGATTAGAAATTCATCAATCCTTTACCGGCCTTTTTCAGAACAGAAAAGACTGACGAAGAATCATGGTTAATTTTAACTAAAGACGGAAACCTCATATAGGCTAAATATTTCATTCTTGTGTGCTCTGTGTAACTACCCTTGTGAGAGGCCCGGGCAGTGGTGTGGCTACATGATTTTTACTAAATTCCTTGATATTTTACATTCATTTTTACGCTCACCTTTTAAGTGTGTCTATTAAATGAGTGTTCATCACTTTCTTCTGCTAGAAACACATTTTAACTGCTCAACTCTTTTAATAGATACGTCTTAAAAATTCATACTATTTAAGAAAAAAATATCTTATATCAACAAATATCTTTTCTGTGGGCTCTTTAACAATGCAATCTCAGGTTGACACAAGGGGGCTTTCAAGAGGCAACAAAAGATGGTGTTTTAAACCATAAAAACCGTTCTCGATAATTCCCAAGCATTGATTTTGGATAACTGCTCTTTCAATAATGAAGAAGCTAATGTCCTTTAACATGTCTTCCTCTTCATATGAATTTTTACTCGTTTTGTTTGTATTGCGGAGAGTTTTTGAACAATGCTTTACTCTATCAAAACATCTTCAATCAGCTAACCTTAATTTTTGAACTGTTCAAGCTTCAGTTTAAGCTACAATTAAAACTATCAATAAATTTCACATGGATGTATATTTCAACCAAGCGTGAATCTTTTCAAAAAAATTCTTGCTCCAGAGAATTTTAAAAAGGTGCAAAGAATATTCAAATGAATTTAGATGAGGTGACCAAAATGCACATGATGATGTAAAGTCAAACCTTTATTTAACATATTGTATAAAATAAAAAATTCAGTTTCTAATGAAATTAACACAAGATTTGATGATAAATATTTTCCTGTATTGTTGGCTCTTTATTATCTGGATTGGATGCTGAAAA
Source organism: Uloborus diversus (assembly GCF_026930045.1). NCBI lineage: Eukaryota > Metazoa > Arthropoda > Arachnida > Araneae > Uloboridae > Uloborus > Uloborus diversus. The sequence goes on from NC_072733.1 coordinate 119,950,338, forward strand.
CGAAAATATATTGATTCAATTATGAGTAAAATTTATAGCATGAGGCAAGAAAAATTGTTTAGAGACTAGCCTAGAATAAAAAATTCAATAATGAAAAATGAAGATTATCACATTTTTTAAAGTTACCTGGGTGATTTTGAAGAGCAAGATGTGAAAGGTGTGTTTTCATACGTAACTTTGTTACTTCAATTATTTTTCAACTATTTCACTCAGTTCAGCTAATAGAGAAAATCGTTTTCGTGTTTCAGGAGGTTAGAGAATTGTTTTCGAAGCACAATGGGGAAAAAAAACTTAGCTGAAGAAAGAGCATGACATTGGGCATTGCTGGATTAGTAATAAGATTTTCTCTTCTTCCGTATTTTAAAAATCAAGCATCAAAACTTTATCAAAAGGTGAAAACTGTAGTATCAAAACACTGGGTGTGATAACATATTCTAAAACGAACTACAAATTTTGTCATAAAAATTTAAATTGTTTTAGAACACTTATTTTTATTAACTCTAAACTCATACTATGATTACTTACTTGCTGTTAGCCAATATTTGTTTTGGTTCCATACTGTGGTAATTCATATTTAAGAAACTCGACCCCCCAAATGAAATGCTGAAATGCCGCCTCTGGTATTTCTACATGTTCATGCATTTTTAAGCTTGCATATACGAGAAAGTATTTGTATATACAAGTATGTTCGTGTACACACGAGAATATGCATTTAGATGCGTGTTAACCCGAGTATACTCGTGCAGAGAGGAGAATTTGTATTTAAGAGAAAAGACAAGTATATACGAGTATGTTCGTGTACACAAGAGAATATGCGAATAGATACGTGTAACCCGAGTATACTCGTGTACAGAGGTACATTTGTATTTGTACGTTAAGACGTTAAAATACATATTTATGCTCGCATACACTTGTATATACGAGTAAAAACATGTATAAACGAGTAATTTTGTGCATATCCGTATATATATATATATATGTGTGTGTTATCCCGAATATTCGTGTATACTGGAAATTTTGTATTTCTACGTGTATATACCTACAAGTACGTGTAAACACAAGTAAATACGTGTATATACGAGTAGATAAGCGTAAACCCATTTTTTTTTTTTGGATTTCTACCTGTTATCCCGAGTATATTCGTGCACGGAGGTATGTGTAATTTCTAAGTGTATGTACAAATTTATTTGTGCATACACGAGTAAATACGTAATCCCACGGGTATGTACGTGTACACAAAAAATATGCGTATGGATACGTGTTAATCCGAGTATACTCGTGCACAGAGGTAAATTTGTATTTAAACGTATATATATATATATATATATATATATATATATATATATATATATATATATATATATATTTATATATATATATATATATATATATATATATATATATTTATATATATATATATATATATATATATATATATATATATATATATATATATATATATATATATATATATTTATATACATATACATATTTATGCATGCATATACGAGAAAATACGTGTATATTCGAGTAAGTTCGTGTACACACGAGAATAGACGTATATATTCCTTTTTAGCCCGAGTATACTCGTGTACAATGGTACATTTGAATTTCTATGTGTATATGCATATTTGTGCGCATACACATAGGTAAATGCATGTATATACCGATTATGTATGTGAACACACGACAGAATATGCGTATAGATACTTGTTACGCCGAGTATAATTGTGCACAGAGAAATTTGCTTTTAAACGTGTATATACATATTTATGCGTGCATATAAGAGAATACGAGTATGTACGTGTTCACACGAGAATATGCGTGTAGATAAATGTTACACCGAGTATACTCGTGTGTAGAGGCACATTTGTATTTAAGATTGTACATAGGGGAGACCGGGGCAAGATGACGAGCCGGGCAAGATGTCGAATTCCTTATTTCTTCCGTTTTCCCCTAGTTAACAGCGTCTGCTGCATACTACTGACTCTCCTATCCGCTGTGCGTTCAGCAATAGTATAGAGACTCTGAAATCGCCATATTTGTGTCACTTCTGAAGCTCTGATCGTTTACCGTTGCTACGATCTAACTTTTATGCATTTGTAAATAAGCACTGCTACAGATACACATAAGTTATATCGTGTCTCTGTAGTATTTATGAGTAACTTAGTCTAAATACTACCTATTACCGTAAATAAATGTTAATTGATCGCCTACTCTTATGGCAATGGAGAAGAATCCGTTCAAACAGGCAGTCCGGGGCAAGATGACGGCCCGAAACGCGGGGTAAGATGACGAGCTCGTCAAATTGCCCCGTGTTTCGAAATTTATCAGACTAACTATGTTGTCCATTTTATTAAATCCTCTAAACGCTTATTTGTCTGTGTGTTTGTTCACGCAACCTTGCGCTTCTATCTCATCTGGGGTTAAAGGACGTATTGAATCAAGGGAGGAGTCGTTCGAAAGCCGATGACCGGAGGCTATTTATAAAACAAGTTGAGCAAATGACTAGTTGACTGAATTAAAGCAAGCAAAGAATCTACTGCTCTGTTCATTACTGACAATCATAAATCTCGCATAACTTTGCAGGCTATCTTATACTGGAGTGAAAAAACATTATCATGGTTGGGTTGCCATTTCACACATCGCGTCGTCTCTAGCTCCTGATGCGTCATTTTTCTGCTCATTAAAAACCTACTATAGCTAAGCATGTCACAACTTTATGGTCATTAATCTCGGACAAATTATCACAGACAAAAATATTGGTGAGCTTTTGAGCACCCCTTACTTCAAAGCAACTACTGATGGCAATGCCGATAAAGGGTTTAAAGAATAAGTGATTGAGACTCATAATTCTCTTATTTTTAGGGGGACTATGATGTTGTTGGCGATTAAACTGAGAATAATAGTGCTAATTCTCAGATCTTGGGAGTAGAAAACCAAAATATAAACCCTCCAGACGAAGCAGAAGTTATTGCAAATGCTGATTCCGATGCACCAAAGAAGCTTGTTAGTGTTTCTGATTTCAATGCATTGCCTAAAGCAACAGAATGTCAGAAAAGAAAAAGGAAAAGTAGAAAACTGAGCTCAAACATTCTTACAAGCACACCCATAAAAGAAATGTCAGAACAAGGAGCAAAGCGGAAGGAAAAAAAGGATTATTTAAAAAAACAGGGAAAATAAACTCGTAAAGCTAAAAAGGGAGTAAAAAAACTCAAACTAAGTTCCTATAGGTCCAAATCCATTCAATTCATGCCAAGCAATTCAGTTGCATCAACTTCAAAGAATGTTGTTAAAAGATGTCCCGCTTGTAAAGAGGAATATTGCGACCCTCCAACAGAAGAGTGGACCCAGTGCTGTAAAATTCAAGAGTGGTAGCATGTTCAAATTATGAAAATGACATTTTTATTTGTGTCTATTGTTAGCTGCACAACTTAACACAACAACATTAGGCTTAATTTGATACTTTGTAAGACGTAAAAACACAGTTATTATTTTTAAAACTAGGAAACATATTCAAAGCATAAAATGTGTTCAACCTTTTTCGCCGTTGTCATCTTGCCCCAAGGTCAAAGTCATCTTGCCCCAGTACTGGGGCAAGATAACGATTTGTTAAGGTCATGAAAAAATAAAAATATCCTTCGTTATTTTTATTTGAAAAATTAAATGGTAATATATTTAATACCACAAAGGACTACTCTAACAGCTCATGTGAAATTAATTTTACTATCCTTAAAAATAAATTAATAAACAACAAAAATTGTTAACGTAGTCATCTTGCCCTGGTCACCCCTACATTTTTATGGGTGCATACATGAGAAAATACAAGTACATACGGTGTAGATTTATTTCAATCTCTCTAGATTTAGTATAAAGTTTAATCTGCTTACTTTAGTTGACTAAATCAATCTGATTAAATTAGTTTGACTAAATCAATCTGATTAAATTAGTTTGACTAAATCAATCTGATTAAATTAGTCTGAACTAAATCAATCTGAACTAAGTTAGTTTTTTTTTTCCTACAACTAACCAAGTTAGTTTAAACTAACGTTAATCGTAGTCTGCAATTGAAAAAATCAGATTAAATATAATCTGAACTAAATGTGAGTCAGATTACTTTTGTCGATTGAGGATTTAGTTGATTAATGCACAACACTGGTTTAAACGCATATTCTCGTGCGTACACGTACATACTCGTATATACTTGTCTTTTCTCTTACATACACGCATAAAAGTGTATGTATAATCACAAATACAAATTTTCCTTCGTGCACGAGTACACTCGGGTTAACACGCATCTATACGCATATTCTCATGTGTACATGAACATACTTGTATATACACGTACTTTCTCGTATATGTACGCTTAAATACGTATATACACGTAGAAATACAAATGTAGCTCTTTACACGAGTATACTCGGGATAACACGTATGTTTACATATATTCTCGCGTGTACATGAACATACTTGTATATACACTAGGGTGTCCCGTCCATATATGAGAAAAACAAAAATTTGAGCTACACTATCACAAGAGGTGTCAAAATTTGCGAAATTTTTCACAGATCACGAAAAAGGTAAAAAAAATGGAATTGCGTGTCATCTTGAGGGCTCTACCGCTCTTTGAAGGTTTGCATATTTTACATTTTTGACAGACCTAAACGATATGATTTAAAAAATACAAAAATAAAGTTTAGAAAGCATTTTATTTAAGAAACTAATGAAACAAAGCACAAGAAAACAAAATAAACAAACTACAGTTTATAAATAATGTCAAAAGTTTAGAATTTAAACTTATTTTTGTGTCCAAAATTTGGCATTTCTGTGCGAGATTGCAACCTGGTTCTAACGAAGCCATCTCTAGAAGTAGCGTTAGTAACACTTTGTGAAGCCTGTGTTATTAGTTTAACACATCTTTCCACATATTGTGAGTGGCAAGGAAAGTCAACGATTTCCAAGCTATTATCTTTTGCCATAATTTGAAGGTTCTCGTTAGAAGTATGTCGAAGAACCGGTGGTGCTGTAACCTGACACTCTTGCCAGACAATTATTTCCGTATAATCTTTAGCAGAGAAGTTAATTTTTGGTGTTTTAAATATTCTGCGTTTAGTGCTACTTTCAGCCTCTCTAGCTTTTTTTTATTCTTCGTAATGCTAACTCCCGAATGTGCTCCCTATCATCAAACAACATACTGACCAGCAGGTTTTCTGATTGCGCAAAAAAGCATTTCTTTCGATAACAGAATACACAACAGATTTCAAGTTTTCGGGTAAAAATCGAGAGTACACAATCATTTGAAAAAGATGTTTGGCTGCTTCCTTAAAAGATGACTTTTGCTTGATTAAGAACCAAACTGGAGCGTACACTTTAACCACGTAGTTAACAAGTAATCGCAAATTTTCTGTTGGATTAAGAGTACTTACATAAAGTCTGAGTATACGATTAGCAGAAGTAAGCCATCTCGAGTGCGCCATTTTTCCAGGTTGGCGATTTGCCAGCTCAGGACTACAGAAACCAGTTGATACAGCTTGACAAATCTCATAAAGATATTTTTGATCCGTGCTTAGTTCATCAACCACATTTTTCGGCAAATTAGGCAAATTACCATCCACCGCGCAAAAAGACAATCATTTTATTTTCACAACCAGCTAACTGTTTTCCAATAGGTCCGGAATATTCTTTAGGACCCAAAGTGCAACCATCTAAGGTCAAGAATAAATGACGAAGGGGTAATTCGTTGGCATGAAGCATACACACACACCATTGCAATGGTCTTTCCAAATACTCCTCTAAATATTGAATCACGCCACCCTTCCAACCGGTGTTTATTGCAGTTCCGTCACATCCAACGCAAATCACGTCTTCTAAATTCAAGCATTGACCTCCTAATAGAGCTGTAATCGAAGTTAGAATTGCCTTTGCAGTGCCACGACTTGGCGTTGTGTGTCCCAAATAAAGTGATCCGGGTTCTGCTAAAATTGAGATGTGCTCTTCTAAAATTTTTTTGCGATGGTAACGAGCTCCTATTTTCTCATTTATCAGAGTCTTGTCTTTACGTCCATCAAAGTAAATGCTTTTTATAACAATACTTCCAATATCTTTGGAAGCTTCTTTCCGAGCTTTAGCTACAGCTCTGTGGATTTTGTTTTTATCAACAACTAGAGTTAAATCTTCTTTTGAAACCAAGCCGACATCAGCTAAAACTGCAGAAGCAACAGCAGCAGCAGATCGCGTCGACAAACCGTATCTATCACAGACCTTAGCAACTGTTGGCAAGATCAGTGTATTCCTATTTGTCGTTGAAGTTGATGGTGTCCCTGTAGAGGCCGTATTCGTCTCTGTTATGGGATATGTTTCTGGAGAAAATTCACGCATCGAATCGTCATCAAAATTTGCTTAGACAGACTCGTTATTTACAGTAGAAGACTTTTTTGCTGCCCTTTCAAGTTTTCTCAGCTGTTGTTTCATTAATCTAGCTGTTTCTTTCTTATCGACACCTCTTATCACCATTTTCCTGTCATTTCTTTGATCCAACAAGAAACTTCTCTCATTGATGGGAACTTTTTTAGGTTTTAAACACGAACAAGACTCAAATACAGGGCACTTACAAGCCGCAACGTCGAAGAGCTTCTCAGATGACTCTAAAAAGCACTTCAGTTTATTTTCAAAACTATCACTTCGTTTGCTTCTGGATTATCGTTTCAAATTGACGTACTTTTCGAAATAAAATTTTAATAATTGAATTACTCGTTCCTTAGTTACGATTGGAATTGAAGCTTTTGTCCAAATACTGTTGATTTTTTCAGAAACAATTGTACATATATCTGAACTGGAAGGGTCCTTTCCATTATGCATACATTTCTGTTCGCTCCTGACAAGTAAAATAAATTTTATGACGTCTTTTACAGTAGGTAGCTGCCGATCATCAAGTTCCTTGTAGGGTCCCAGTATAGCACAAGTAGTCTCACTACGTTTCGAACTCATTACTTAAAACTAACAGAATCGGCATATAACACTAACAATTGCAACTGTACTTTTATAGCATTAAAATTACTTTGGCTACGAAGAAAACACCCGTGAGTCAGGCCAAGAAAGCCCTCGAAACAAGTAAAAGGAACTAGCAAGTTGAAACCAAACAAAGTCGAAGTCGTCAGTAACATATTGTTGCATGCAAATCGAGGCGTGGCGCCAAGCTTCGTGGACGATTCTACTGCGGAAATAGGGGTTATTCCCATATAGGCATTTACAGTAGTAATCACCATACGTTTTTTTTTTTTTTTCTGTTCGTGTTGATATTACGAATCACGATCCTTTTATTTCAGCTGTCGAGCTTTTATTTCACAGTAAATTTATAACTTTATTCACAGTACTTCTTTTTCAGTTGCCATAAAAATGACAATTTTTCAAAACTTTGACGATCGGTAGAGCCCTGAAGATATAGTTTTATTCTATTTTTTAAATTATTTTTGTAATTTACGATCGATTTCGCAAGTTTTGAGAGGTCTTGCATTAAGAAAAACGGAAATTTTTTTTTTCGGGACACCCTAATATACACGTACCTTCTCGTTTATGCATGCATAAATATCTATATAGACGTACAAATACAAATGTAGCTCTTTACACGAGTATACTCGGGGTAACACATATCTATACGCATATTCTCGTGTTTACACGAACATACCTGTATGTACATGTACTTTCTCGTATATGCATGCTTGAATATGTACTAGTGATGCTCCAGATATCCGTATCCGTATCCGCGGATATCCGTGGGAAAAGATCTCTATCCGTATCTGCATCCGTTACTTTTTTGGCGGATCTTAAACGGATCTTTTGTATTCTAAAAATTCTTTAATATTTGAATAAAGGACTCTAATTCCGTTTAAATTAGATTTTATTCCCTATTTAAATTACAAGTTATCATTTCCGAAGCCAATTTTTACCCCCCCCCCCCCCCGGCGCAAAAAGGAAAGGGTAATAAGTTTCAAAAGTGTGTATCTGTGTGTCTATTTGTGGCATCGTAGCTCCTAAACAGATGAACCTATTTTGATAGTTGCTTTTTTCGTTCAAAAGAAAACTTGCTCGAAAGTGTTCTTAGCTTGGCCTTGTTTTTGTAGAACTTGAATTACTGGAGATATTAATTCAAAACCGACTTAACTTTTTTAGAATTATGGTAGTAAAATCTACCCGTACGTAAAAATATTGACCCTAATTGAAAAAACGAAGTTTTCTGCGTTTCATATTTATTTGGAACTTTCAAGTTATATACAGCAGGAGCTATAATCTTGTTAAGTAAATTTTAAATGCTATTCTAAACCTTTATACGTGTGATTGGTAGCGATTTCATAGTCGGAAGATAAGGAAAAAAAACTCAAAGATTTAAAATTTCTAACTGCTGTCAGTTCATATTTGTCAGTAATACGTGTTCTGACCCGCGAAGTTCATCTCAATATGAGGTCGGCCATCTGGAATATGTTTATTTTTTTAAATTTTTTAACTTAATATTAGTTTTTGTTATTGTTGTTATGTTATTCTTTCTTTTGATTTTTCTCGGCATCCTTCAAAAAAGTGAGACTAAATTCTCTATTCACTCTTTGTAAAGGTGTTCCCGGCTCTGCTATTTTGTCGGTCAGGGTAAGTCGGGTGGAATGGGTCAGCGCTGCATTTATGCTGAAATAAAATGCAAAAAAATATTTCTAGCCTGTCCAGAAGCAGCTTTACATTCTTGCTCCTGTATCTTACATCTACCAAGCTATCTAGAAATAAGCTTACTCCCCCTCAATTTTAACGCATATTTCTTTAAAGAGTAAATCATAGTCTTGATTATATATTCGCCGTAGATGACATTTTTTGAAGAAACAGTTCCATTACCCTAACGGGGATACTTTACGTAGGAAATTCTACACTTGGGTAGTTGATTTGGGTAAAAATATTTTGAGATCCGTATCCATATCCGCGGATCGACTTTTTTAACGATCCAGCACATCACTAATATGTACATACACGTCAAAATACAAATGTTCCTCTTTACACGAGTATACTCGGGGTAACACGTATCTATACGCATATTCTCATGTGTACGCGTACATACACGTATTACACGTATTTTTGCTTGTATGCACGCATAAGTATGTATATACACAATTAAAAGCAAATTTACCTCTGTACACGAGTATACTCGGGGTAACTCGTATCTATACGCATACTATCGTGTGTACTCGTACATAATCGTATATATATGTATCTACTCGTTTATAAACGCATAAATATGCATAGACACGTAGAAATACAAATGTGCCTTCGTACACGAGTATACTCAGGTTAAACACTTATTTGTTGCGTGTACACGTACTTACTCGTATATACACGTATTTTCTCTTATATGCATGCATCTATATGAATATACATGTTTAAATAGAAATTTACCTCTGTACACGAGTATACTCGGGGTAACACTTATGTTTACATATATTCTCGTGTGTACATGAACATACTTGTATATACACGTACCTTCTCCTATATACACGCACAAATATGTATATACACGTACAAATACAAATGTACCTCTTTACACGAGTATACTTGCGGTAACAAATATGTATACGCATATTCTCGTGTGTACACGAACATACTTGTATATACACCTACTTTCTCGTATATGCACGCTTAAATATGCATGAACACGTAGAAATACAAATGTACCTCTTTACACGAGTATACTCAGGTTAAAACGTATCTATACGCATATTCTCATGTGTACACGTACATACACGTATTTTCGCTTACGTGCACGCATAAGTATGTGTTTTCACAATTAAAAGCAAATTTACCTCAGTACACGAGTATACTCGGGGTAACACGTATCTATACGAATACCTATCGTGTGTACTCATACATAATCGTATATATGTATTTACTCGTTTATAAACGCTTAAATATGCATACACACGTAGAAATACAAATGTGGCTTCGTACACGAGTATACTCGGGTTAAACACTTATTTGTCGTGTGTACACGTACTTACTCGTATATACACATATTTTCTCTTATATGCATACATCTATATGTATATACACGTTTAAATAGAAATTTACCTCTTTACACGAGTATACTCGGGGGTAACACGTATGTTTACATATATTCTCGTGTGTACATGAACATACTTGTATATACACGTACCTTCTCCTATATGCACGCACAAATACGTATATACACGTACAAATACAAATATACCTGTTTACACGCGTATACTCGTGGTAACAAATATCTATACGCATATTCTCGTGTGTGCACGAACATACTTGTATATACACGTACTTTCTCGTATATGCACGCTTGAATATGTATATGCACGTCGAAATACAAATGTTCCTCTTTACACGAGTAGACTCGGGGTAAAACTTATCTATACGCCATATTCTCATGTGTACACGTATATGCACGTATTTTCGCTTGTGTGCACGCATAAGTATGTGTTTTCACAATTAAAAGCAAATTTACCTCTGTACACGAGTATACTCGGGGGTAACACATATCCATATGCATATTCTCTTGTGTACACGTACATACTCGTATATACACATATTTACTCGTGTATGCACACATAAATATGTATATTCACTTAAAAATTCAAATATACCTAAGTACACGAACATACGAGGGATAACACGTTTATATACATATAATTACGCATAAAATTGTATATACACGTATTAACTCGTGTATGCTTGCGTAAATATGTACATACATGTAGAAATACAAATGTGTCTCTGTTCATGTGACATTTATATTTTACGAATTTAATCTGAATTAAAAATGTAATCAAATCAATTTGATTACTTTTAATCTGAACTAAATCAATCTGAACAAAATTAGTTTTTTTAGTCAACTAACGAGTTAGTTTAAACTAACGTTAATCTTCGTCTGCAATTGAATTAAATTTTTAAAATATTAGTCTGAACTAAATGGGAGTCAGATTACTTTAGTCGATTGAGGATTTAGTTGATTAATGCCCAACACTGATCTAAAGGCTTAAGACAAGACAAATCTCAAGTAAAAACTCTAAGAACAGGGAAAAATTAAAAATCTAGATACAGTTTAAATTGATATTTTAAAATTATATAACAGTAAGAATAACTATTATTTTTGCATTTGGAGTCTATTGTGCTTCTTAATTATGAATGTATGGATAGTTGTTAAATTATTCTTCAATACAAAGAAGACAGTAAATAGCTTTCAAAAAATTTGCTAAAAGAAGGATATGCACGAATAGTATTTAGTATTTTGTTCGAAAAATTTATTCTATACACATACATTAGTCATTCCAAACTTGCAAGTCAAAAAACCAAACGCATTCAAACATTCAAAAAATTTTAATTCTATTCGTTCTTTTTTTAAAATTTTGATATCGCCGAAATTAATTTTGTCACATCAAATATTCAGAAGGCATTCACAGACATCAGTTTTGTGGTTGCAGAAATGCATTTGATCAATGCTGAAAGTTGCGAGCTTCCGGGATACAATGATATAAGTACCTAATTCATTATTGTTACGAATGAAAATTTTTTAGTTTATTATAAGTGAAATAAACTAAAAAATAGAATGCAATAAAATTAAACTGATTAGATGAAAAATAAAATGAATAATTAGGCTACAAATTTATTATGCCAGAACAAAAGTAAATAAATAAATAACCATATGTTTTCTCGCACTTTCAAACACAAGAAGTGTATAGAACATACTATTTATAAGATGCAATTTTTGTCTGAACAATAGTTTTGAATGGGAAAGCAACGCATCAAATTGCTCCTACTGTTTAAAAAAAAAAAAACCTGCAATACAACTTACCCACTGGAGGTTAGTGAATTTTTTCTTATGTTTTTAAGGTCCTTTAACTTAGTGGAAGAAAACGTTTGTGCCACCCATACCAATTGCGGCAACAGGGCAATAGAGAATGAATGTGCGACCTGACAGAGTCCTGTACCATTCATGACTCTAGGAGCCATGGCCCCTTATAAAAAGATGGTGCTATATTACAAGGGTCCCACTGCGGCTAGCCCCACCACTGTCCACTAAAAAAAGGAACAATTCAAAATCGCTAATTTTTGAGGCATGACATTTTTGATAGGAGTGAGCAATATATCAACTATTGTTCCTAAGAAATGGAAAATATTTCATTGATTTCAGCTCAAATAAACTATTTAAACATTAAATTACTGTAAGCTTGCATGCTTACTGTTGGAAATTACTTTGTCGAAATACTTAAACAACAGTTAGGATTTTTTCAATCACTAGATTTTATCACAATTTTTATACATTTCAATTTTCCCGTGCTAATTCCAAGTTTTCCAGCTTTCTGGATTTCAGCAGAGAACACCATACGTGAAAGAGAAATTCTAAAACTAAAATGATAAATAATTTTATTCTCACAAATCATAAATTATTTATATACATATTTCTATTTTCAAAGAAAAATCTATGTTTGCTTCCCATATGTATGACCAAGACTGTTCAGCCGCAAACTGGAAAGAAAATCCCTAAAAACAGAATTCATTACTATGAAAAAGAGCGGACTTAATAATCAGAGTTATCAATCTTAAACTCGAACACAAATATATGATCACAAAAATTTGCTATTGAGACGACAGTAGTGTCATTAAAAAGCTTTGAAAAAAACATATTTAATACACATCAATGGAAAAAAAACCTTTGCTCACACATAAATAACTATTTTCAATTTTAATAAAATTTGTTTGTAAAAATTAACTTTGTTTAAGAAAGTTAAAAATCTAGGTAAAATATATTGTATACAGCATTTCCACTGCATATTATTGAGATAGCAACAAACTTCAGCAATTCCACTGCTGCAGTTTGTTGCTATCTTAACTGTTAAAGAGCAATTTAGTCAAAATAGACAATTTACCACTTAAATAGTGCTCCACGTTAAATATATAGTTTGTGTGGAATAAAACCATAAAGAGAAAAAGTAAAGTAGTCTAGTAACTATAATACATAGAGTGGAACAAGATGATTAAGAAAAAAAAAGTAGAAAAACAAGTCAATACTCATAAAAGTAGCATTTAAATTGCACGAAAAGTCCCCAATACCTATCAATATAATCAAAAATCATAAGCGCAGCGGGGGGGGGGGGGGGGGGGGTCACAAGTGGGCATGCGCCCACTTTTCAGGTTATCAAAGTTTTGAAAAAGTTACACTGATAACTCTCACAAATACACACACATGCACCATATATATATATATATATATATATATATATATATATATATATATATATATATATATATATACAGGTAGTTATCAAAATAATGGAAACACTTGAGGTTTATAAAGAATTCTTTATTTGTATGGTGTAGGATCACCTTTGACATGCAATACAGCTTGGATTCAAATACAAATACATAAATAAATGTGACGACCAGCAACAGGCTCTGGGCCCAGCTAGGCTGGTCCTAGTCAATTAATTAGTCCCCAATGAAGATCAATGGCCCTCTTAAAGCTATCCACTCCCTTGCTCATTACCGCCTCTTCCGGTAAGCTATTCCAAGTGCCCACAACCCTGCTAAAGTAGTAGTTTTTCCTGATTTCCAAGTTAGCCTGAGATTTAAATAGCTTAAAACAATGACCCCTTGTCCTGCTTTCCCCGCAAAAATTTAATCCATTTACTTCTTTCATTTTGATAAATTTAAATAACTGAATCATGTCCCCTCTGACTCTCCTTTGCTCCAGGCTATACATGTTAAGCCTATTAAGTCTGGTATCATAATCTAAATCTGAGAGTCCCCTTACTAATTTAGTTACCCTTCTTTGAACCCTTTCCAATACAAAAATATCTTTCTTCAGATAAGGCGACCAAAACTGAACAGCATACTCCAAATGAGGTCTTACTAAACTCCTATATAAAGGCAGAAGAACTTTCTTAGATTTGTTTGAAATAGATCTATTGATGAACCCAAGCATTTTGTTGGCTTTGTTACTAGCAATACTGCACTGTTGACTAAACTTGAAGTCCTGATTTATAAAGACACCCAGATCCATAACATTTTCTGCCTGATTTATGACTGAACCCTGTAAACGATATCTCATATGCTTATTTCCATGACCTAAGTGTAGCACTTGACATTTCCCTACATTAACTGCCATACCCCATTTATCTGCCCACTTAGTAATATGATCTAAATCCTCTTGCAGCTGTTTTACTTGTTCTTCATTTTCGACAATCCCCATAACTTTTACATCGTCAGCAAAACAATTCATGCTTCCAGAAATATTTTCATTGATGTCATTCATAAATATAATAAACAAAAGAGGCCCGAAAACTGATCCCTGAGGAACCCCACTTAAAACATCACTCCAATTAGAATGATTTCCTCTCACAACTACTCTTTGCTTCCTACCAGTAAGCCAATTTCTAACCCAAAGTAAAGTTTTTCCTCCTATTCCAATGTCAGCTAACTTGCTGAGAAGAGCAACATGCTCTTCTCAGCGGTACCTTGTCAAAAGCTTTTTGAAAATCAATATAAACAACATCCACACATTTTTTGTTATCTAAAGCTGAGGTAACCTTGTCGTAGAAATGCAATAAATTAGTAGTACAGGATTTACCTTTCCTGAAACCATACTGCAAACTAGTCAACAGACTATTAGTCTCTAAGAACATCATGATCTTAATTTTGATCAAAGTTTCGAAAATCTTACAAATCACCGAAGTCAAACTTACAGGTCTATAATTCCCAGCAATACCTTTAGACCCCTTCTTGAAGAGTGGCGTTATGTTAGCCAGCTTCCAGTCCTCTGGCACCGTCCCCGAGTTATAAGAAGCATTGAAAATTTTCAAAATAACATCCACTAATTCCTCTGCACATTCAACTAAAATTTTTGGATAGATATTATCTGGTCCCGGAGCTTTAGTTGCTTTAATCTTTTTCAAATGAAATAAAACCTCCTCCCTGGAAAATACAAAATCCTCAAGCTGTATAATTGCTTGTGTCTTGTTAGTGTCAACTGTTGAGATACAGTTATCGTTAAACACACTGGAAAAAAAGTTATTTAAAACATTTGCAATATCCCTATCGTTTTGGATTAAATTTCCATACTCATCAACCAAAGGCCCAATTTGACTGTTTCGAGCTTTCCCAGAATTAGCGTAAGCAAAAAACCTCTTAGGGTTCCCATCAATGTCATCTGCCAGCCTTTGCTCCAATTCCCTTTTCTGAATCCGTACCAAATACTTAAAATTTCGCCTTGCCTTACCATACTGGAGCCTCTCCGCACTCTGACCAGTTTCTTTAAACTTACGAAAAGTGGCTTGCTTATAATTAAGAGCTTCTTTAGTCTCCCTGGAGAACCACATGGGCCAAATTTTGGTACTAACACCTTTTCTCCTAAATGGAACATAGTCCCCAACGGTTTTAGCAAGTTTATCCTTAAATTCCGTCCACTGCTGATCTACGTCGCTATTTTCCAACCCTGACGAAAAAACCTCTTTCAAGCTCTGCCTAAGTGCAACAAAATCGGTGTTTCTGAAATTGGGCACAAACCTAAAATTATCATCTTTGCACACTTCAAATTTAACCCGGAACCTAATGGTGTTATGATCACTATCTCCAATATGCTCCCCTACACTCAACCCCTGAACAAAACTACCTATGTCGCAAAAAACTAGATCCAAAATGGCCTCCTCTCGAGTTCCCTGAGTTACAACTTGATCTAAGAAACAGTCACCAATTACTTTTAAAAATTCCTCTTCGTTGCCATTACCAGGATAAAAATTATTCCAATCAATACCCGGAAAATTGAAATCCCCCATTATGATAACGGATCCCTTACTGGACATGTCACTAATAATACGGTACATCTGTTCATCTTGTCCCTGGTTTGAATTAGGTGACCTATAAATGTTTCCAAAGCGTAGCTTTATGCCCTTACTGCTCATCAACTCCAGCCAAACCATATCAATATCAGTAGGCTTATCATTTATGACAAATTCATTGCAAATAAAATTGTCTCTAACATAAAATAAAACCCCACCACCTCTTTTACCTACTCTATCCTGTCTGAATAAATTATACCCAGCAATATGTAATAACTCTGCATCAGATTTGGTAGCCCATGTCTCTGTAATTCCGATAACATCCAATTTCTCATCCATAACTATGCTATTCAATTCATCCATCTTGTTCCTAATACTGCGAGCATTGGTATAGAAAACTTTAAGCATGCCTAAGTTGCTTTTATTTAACACCCTGAAATTTCCTAAATTACAATTGTTAACATTACTACTCTTGTTCGTCACTTTATTTCCATTTCTAGCAATACCCAAAAACATTTCATTCTCTCGATACCTGATGCTTGAACCATGCCCCCCATTCCAACTTAGTTTTTTGACTCCGAAGCCCTTAAAATTAATCCACTAACCATTTTGACCCCTGTAGAGCTCAGATGCAGGCCATCCCTAGCAATCCAATCCCGTTTACAATGACTCCATACATCAATGAACTTGATACTGCGCTTTTCGCAAATTGACTTCAGTAGCAAGTTCATACACCTCGCACGTTGATTTAGCCAGCTCCTATGCACTCCATACCTGGGAAGCAAACCAACCACTTGGACATTCGTCGAAAAGCTGGTTGCTTTATCCAACAGGGATTCCCATTCCCTAGAAAACTCCTCATTTTTACTGTGGCCTACATCATTTGTTCCCACCCACAAAGTAACCATGTCCTCCTTATTCAATACTCCCTTCTTTTCAGCAACCATATTAACGTCTTTTACCCGAGCCCCTGGTAAACAACACCTAGCCACCTTACGCTTTACTCTCCCAACTGTGTTACCCACCTCCCTTACCATAGAGTCCCCCAAAATTACACCCTTAGTTTCCCAATCTAACTCCTCAATTGAAACTTCCCCCTGAAACTCTGGAACATTTATACCCTCTACAACTGGCTTACACCCTAATGCTAACTGGGCTTCCAAAACTAGCATCTTAAGTCATAAGTCTGAGAGTTCAGCACATTTAGTGCAAATATAATCCTCCTCAAAAATAGACTCATTTTCCCCCTTATACAGGCAGAACATATGACATAAATCACAAGAGATCCACCTGTCCCCCTTCCCACTCTTTACCTCTTTCATATTGCATATAACACCCATTTCTACTCAGTGAATATGTTCCAAAAGGCAAAACAGTAAGATAAAAATGCAAAAAAAAAACACCGAATAAATACTAAAAACAGCAGTAAATAAACAGAGTTGCTACACCCAATAAAGCACACAAGATCAAAAACCAGGAGCTCACCACATGTTAGGCTTAGCTCCAAAAAATGCAAAAACACTTCAAGAATACAATAACAGCAAAAATGAGCCCCCAAAACACAATAAAACTAAATTACATGATAAACTGAAGTAAAAAAACCTAAAACTATACAGTAATAATGAAAAATTATAGTAAAAAAACACTTATCAAATTAGCAGCAATAACACTCCCTGCATCACAGGCGCCCTCTAGTGGCCTAGAAATCTATTCATAAAAGTGTTGAATAGTGTTCAGAGGAATTTTGTACCATTCTTCATGGAGATATAGTGAAAGCTCTGGGAGAGACGTTAGTGGAAGATATCGATTGCTCGAAAATAGACCATAAACGGTTCAGTTATAATAAGGTCAGGTGACAGTGCTGGTCAAGGCAGAGTGCTGGTCAAGAGATGTTTAAACTCACCCTCGTGTTCATGAAACCACGATTGGACAAGTCTCGCTGCATGAATTGGAGCACTATCAGCTTGGAAAACTCCCATCTCCTTCAAGAAACAAAGTTTGTATCATAGGATGGATCTGGTCAGCTGAAATGCGTCTATTCTTCTCCCCAGTGATCCTTCTTTTTAGGGTTATGACTGGTCCAGCAAAAACCCACGACTTGACTGCCCATATCATGACAGATCCTAGCCCATGCTTGACCGTTGGAAGGAGAGAATCACGATCATACGCTTTAGTTGGTGTCTTCCAAACTCGTGCCCGCCCTGTAGTACGAAAAAGTGCTAAAGACGTTTTGTCAGACCATGTTACTCTCTTCCACTCATCAATTAACCAGGATTTGTATACATGGTGCCACACTTACAAAGTGCGTGAGTGTGGCACCACTGCCAACGACGTTTAGCATTAACATTTGTGACAAGTGTTATGGGAATCGCTATTCTTCCGTAAATGTTTGGTTTATAAAGGTGCCTTCTAACTGTAATCACTCACACTGGTGAAATCAGTGGTGATTTCGTTCTGTGGTCATTTTTGCTGCTGTTGTTTGCTTTTTGGACCTTACAATCCGCTTCAATACCTGTTGACCTCTTTCACTGAGCTTCTCTTTCCGCCCACTATTTTGCTTTACCGAGCTTGTCTTATCCCATTGTGTGTATGCTGTCATGACTTTAGATACTGCACCTCTAGAAACACCAAAAAGTTGAGATGTTTCAGTTACACTTGCTCCAGCTATACATGCTCCAAAAATTTGATCTCTTTTAAAATTTGAGAGGTCCAACATTTCGCACGATTGAAAAAAATCCAAGCCTTCCAGAACTTCAACTAAGCCACCACATACAACCAGAATACATTCATTGCTCTTTATAAAAAAAAATCAGACACCTAGTTTTATTCTTTATTGCTTACGAAGCGCATTCAAAAAGGTCGCTCTTATTCACAGGTGTTTCCATTATTTTGCTCACTACCTGTATATGTGTGTGTAGAAAACATTATCATAAACTGTATTTGGAACCTGGACAATTCAATCAAATTGAACAATCAAATTGAAACCGCCCCCCCCCCCCCCGATGAGGCCCCAGGGTATTTTGTGATGTTGTTGTTATCTGAATTTTTTTATGCAGTCATCAGATCTTCCTTATCAGCAAGAATGTTTTGGAGTAGTCTTTTCCTATCTTCAAAGTTAATTCCTTCATCCAATGCGGACAAAGCTACTAGTTCATCCCCTAAATACCATAAGTGATTTATGAATTTCCCAATCACTGCTTCTGCTGCATGTTTGTCATCATTTTGTACGCTGCTAGTTTTTTAGACACATTATATTATTTAAAAAAGAGCCTAGATTGGATTGCTGTGAAAAACCATATCTTCATACAACATTTAACTGTAAAACAGTATTTACGGCTTTCTCTTCATGTAAGGTCCATTTAAATTGTTTCCTAAATATATAAATTTTCAAACAATAAATTCCTTTTGCAACCCATCTGGCTTAGGGATAAGCTCCAGGTTGCCAAAAACATATCCCTGTAGGAGGGACTTCACCAGGAAATATTATTACAAGTTATGAGAATTCTCTGTAATCTTTTTTAATTCCGCTTTTTACAAACAATAATATGTCATCAACTTTGTCTTTGGGTCATTCCATACAGATTCAATGGATGAGTGCGCTCGACAATTTTTAATTTTTTTGAAACTCATATCCCAAAAAGATGCAGATGAATGATGTTTAAAACCACTTTTATTTTTTCTCTGACCTTAACCCTTGATTTTTTAGAGGTCATCAAAAGTGATTTTCGCAGTCAAAAATGGGACTTTTAGACCTTTGCGTTTTGTCCAAAATCTATTTGAATTACACTTATGGCAGTTAATTTTACGCTTTGATGTTAAAGTGCATAAGATGATAGTCTTACATGCTGAGTTACATGGCTGTAACTTAATAATTAAAATAATGGCAACAGGTTAAAGTTCAAGGTCAAATGTAAAATTTTTACTCATTTCAAAGGGTCATAACTCGCTTAGGGGATAAAAACACAAAGTGAAATATGGCAAAAACTAATCACTGGAGTCACACTAATGAGAAAATATAGCTGTAATTGTGTGTTTGTTTACCCTTTATAAATTACAGCTCCTCAAAGATCAGAAAATGGAGAAAAATGACATTTTTAGACCCCTGTAAACCAAAAGGGGATGGAATTAAAAATAAAATTTTTCACCCAATTGAATATTCCATTCTAGTACTATGCACGTTATATATATTATTTTGTGTATTTGGTTAAGTATAATTATAACTCATACGGTGTCTTAAAAATCATGATCTAATCAATAATACTATTTTTCAAAAATTAATAACGTAGGCCTTCATCTTTTGCCACAGTCAAAGCTGCCATGAACTTGGGAAGGACAACCAGTATTTTTTTTCACAATAATTCTCCATTTGAAACGTCAACTGTTACAAGAGTCAAAGATAAGCATGCACAAATTTTCAACAATGACATACAATCAACCTTCTTATTTATGATTTAAATGCTAAAAAAATTTTGTTACTGCAAAGACTCCTGTAAACTCATCTAGATATTTTTAAAGACTCAGAATATGCTCACATAATTTTTGGAGACCCATTGAAAGACACTATTTAGGTGATTCACGAAAAAATGTCCCATGTGTAAGCCTACGTTTTTTATTTTTTCCTGCTTACCAAAGCCTTCAAAAAATAATGCTGATGGGAAATATTACATGCTTTAATATACTATCAAAGCATAAAAGTCCATATTTAATTAATAGTTACTTGAGTAAAATAAAAAACTTAGTGTTACGCACAGGACATTTTTTTGAGAATCGCCCATTTGCATCCCGTGCAGTATTAACTGAATCTGCCATAAAAAATGAATCTGACTGATTGCTACTAACTGTACCTAAAATGTAACAACATAACAGCATGACTTTAAAGAATAGGTGACATGCACAATAAACAGGAGTAATCATCCCTTCAAAATAAATACTATCCTCTAAAATGGCAATTTAAAACTAAAAATTTAAATGGTGCAGTCTCTCCTACCAGCCTTACCTAGTGGGTACCCCTGCAATAACCAAAAGATAAAACCAAAGGAAGAGAAATATTTCCATGATATGACATAACCATTATACTTGAATTGATTCATTTAACAAACTTGTTTTGATAACATTTGTCAGCCATACAATGCTACATACTTTAATATAATTCTTTGGACTTGTCAGCAAACCTTAAGCACTACATCAATGAAAATTGAATAATTTAATGTGTTAATAGGAAATTTGAAATTACCCAACACTTTCCTCCCTTCCGACTTTTGAATTCCTGTTCACATAGCAGGTATCTCCTAAAATAATAAATAAAATTACATTCTACAACAAATAGAGATGAGAGTAAGATTTAGCGTGAAATGCAATGTCTATTCTAAGTATGTAAATAAATTTTCAACGCAGTATCAATATAGAGAAAGTGGTGCAAAAACAGGTTAGGATCTAAATACGGGAAGAGGGTTGTGAGCAGCTGCAAGAATGGTACTGAATGGATCAACCGGACAGGACAAAAGAGTAGTAAGCAAATAACCTTGTCTGTTGACACACATTCTTTGTGGAGAGCTGTTTTACAAAAAAAAAAAAACTTGCTTTTGAAGAACTCAACACTTTTAGAAGTTTGTGCAAGCTAATTTCTATCCTTCTATGTTATTCAGTAGAATAAGTGGTTTCTAGCTCAAATCAAAGCAAATTATGTAGGCTATTTTTCCGGGCACTTAGTCCATATTTAATATCTCCAACTTCCACACTTGCAAAGAAAAAGAACAATCATGGTCGCAAGAAACCAAAGACATGCATCATAACTGGATCACCTTACAAAGAAGAAATGCTGAAAAAAGTGGGTGTACATTGAACTACAGCCGGAAAATTGTGAACGTGGAATCGGGTGTCTGCAAAGCTCGGTGATCGGCGCAGCTGGCACATCCCAGTATTTTCCAGTGAACTCTATTCACCGTATTTAATACCAGTTCCCTTGCGGAAAAAATGTTCAAAATAGCAGCATAGAAAATATCGCAAACTTTTTAATGAGACGAATTTGATGATACTTTGCACTACAGAACATTTGGTACAGAACATTCCAAAACCTCTTACATTGAAGTACAGTATTAAATGGCTTTTTCTAATCCAAAAGAATAATTAAAGGGTACAGGAAATTCACCAGGAAAACTACATTATAGTAGAAATCAATAGAAACAATGCACAATATGAATAACTAAATAAATAAAATGATAGAAATCTTTAGTATGGCTCCATTCACCTAATTCCATTGTTGAAGCTTCAATCATTTTTGTTACATTCTCTAGTTGATGATCAATTGGAGATTGACATTGTGCAGACTTTCTTTCAACAGATGACTTTGAACTATTTTGTATCTCTACTGTAACTTCCATCAGTTCCTCCAAAGAAAGCTACATTAGGAACAAAAAGCAAACGTACACATCATGATGAAGGGGAGAAAATGAAAAAAAAAAGAACTTTTAATAAAAATAGAAACATTTTTTAAAATAAATTACAACAGTTACAAAACAATAAGAAAATGAGCAACAGTAACTCATTAACAACTCAAATGAACAGAAGTTACTCATTTGAGTTGTGTTGTAACTGTTACCAAAAACAATTATAATAGTTACAGCTCAAATGAAAAAGTTCTCCTAAGTTAAAGAGTTTGAAAATAGGTCATATTTCAATGCATAACGGAAGAATAATGTTTCCAATAAGGAAATAGGCACAACAATGAAGGCCTTATTATGTTAATGACACATGAAAAATGCCCCAAATTTATGCACAAAAGAAATGCTAGATTAATGTTTTATAATTATATGAGTTCAAATTTACTTTTAATTGACATATGGGTGATTTTCCAAAACCTAAACAATTTCATGTCCAAGAAGGATTGCACAAGAATTGCTCAACATAGAAAGTTTTTCTTTTTTTAATTGTTGGAAATACTTTTCCCCCCGTTCATGCTAAAACAATAACTCTTTTTTTTTTTAAAGAAAATTATTGAATAACTAGGAAGTCACTCTCCAGGTTTACTCCAACCAGTTTCTTAGATGTACTTTAAATTATTTTTAAATTTTATATCAACATTTCAAATTTGATTTGCAGCACTAAATTCCGCAAACTTAAAGGTGTAAAAAAATATTATTTTAATTTATTTTAGCATTCAAATAACCAAGGTACATCATTTTTAAGTTTGTCTCAAGGTTATTATGTCATGCTTATAGTCTGGGAATAAGTTATTTTTATCTGTTTATTTTAAATGGCAGAGAACTTGACCAAAGATAACAAAAATAACTTTAATAAAAACAACAGAAAAAAGAAAAGATTGTTTCATTCGATTTATTGTTTCCCTGCACTGCTCAACCGAGGAAGTCCCAAGGCTACAGTAGGAAATATGGTGGCTGTTCATAAAGATGAGATCCCGGTAAAGGGTACAGTGTTGATCCGCATAGACATGAATTGAAGCAGTGTTAAGCAAAGGGATGTAAGTGGAAAAAATTAAAAATTTGGAGATAACCAGTACAAATGGTAGGTGGGCCTCTCCTCTGTCTTTGGGCAAGAGATAGTACTTGTAGCCCTAGTAGGTGCTTCTGTACAGCATGATTTAGAAATTTTTATTAACGAAAGCTTACCTATGATCTGAATTTTAAACGTGATTTACTCGAAAATTTAAATAGTCCACTTACATTCCTTTGCTTCTCACAGCCTCAATTTAAAAAAGGTGTCCAGCCAGGTAGTCATGGTGTATGGAAAGTGTAAACATAGCAGCTTCCTCACAGCAGGGCCAACTACATATGTTGGATTTTTTCAGAACAGTCCAATTTTTTGAAGTGTTTCGAGACCTCAGTTCCTCGTGATGTTGGGAACAAAACAAATTTTGATGAGCTGTTTTAATGCACAAAATGGGATATTGCTGTGTGTTATTTGCCAAAGACCAACACCCCTCTTCACTGATGCCTCAGCATGCTCAATGCCACCTAAGCCACAATGGCCTGGGATCCACCGGAGAACAATAGTCTTATGGCCTAGTAATAAGTAAGAAGAAGGAATTTTGAGTCTGCTGCACGACAATACGGTCTTTTCTGACTATTTCGGAATCCTTGAGTATTTGTCAATCTGATTTGTCTGCAGTTTTTATTACAAAAAACGTCCCCCTCAGTGGATTATTTTTAAAACACTGGTAATACATCCAATTGAATACAAGGATTATTTCTAATAAAGTGCACCCCAAAAGTTTATAGACAATCATTTTATTGAAACCACGGGCTAACTATACGAGTAAGCAAGATGAAATAAGCTATGCAAATAACAAATAATGACATAAAAATGATAAAACGCTCAAACAACTTTCATTGATCTTAGATCTAATATTAAAAAATATAAACGAAAAAATGCTGTCCAAAAAGTATAAAGACAATCGATGAAAAACCTAATTTTAGTATTGATACTCAAAATTTGCATACTACAAGGTCATTTACTTATGACGTAAAAGTTTTCTGACATAAAAACGAACCTGCGCTTCCATTTCTGAACGATTGCCAAGATGTCCTGCAATGTGCAGTTGTCTAAAAAGGAAATTTTGCAAATTTATTGTCTGAAAGTGTATGGATGGGAAATAGTGGATATTGCAAGTAAAAGTGGATGCAGTAGGGCTGGTATTTACCAAACTTTGTCAAAAGATAATAGTTTGAAGCAAACTTTCGTTCTGGGAGAACGAAGTAAATAACTAAACGACAAGACAGAGAGATGAAAAGATTAGTTTCAACCCATAGCCTGTCAAAATGGTCAGTTTGTAAAGAAGTAAGCTTTCTAGTATCAAAATCAATAGTACACTGACAACTGCATTTCTTGTCTAACGCAAAATTCGTCGTTCGCCGAAGTTTACAAAACTGCATAAAGATACTCGTGTTCAGTGGACCCAAAATCCCATGAATGGAACAAATGAATGGTTAAGGGTTCTTTTTAGTGATGAAAAGAAATTCGATTTAGATGGTCCTGATGATTGGGCATATTACTGGCACGATATTTGCAAGGAACCCCAAACTTTTTCCAGCAGACAACAAGGGGAAGATTCACTCATGGTTTGAGGTGCATTCTTTTTTAATGGAACTGGTATATCTTTTTTGAAAGGGCGTCAATGTTCTGAAGATTATAGGAAAACGCTCGAAGAATAGTTACTTCCATTTGGGAAATTGCTTGGTGAGAACCAATGGTAATTCCAACAAGACAACAAACAGCTCCATTCGCGAGTCTAACTCTACAATGATGTGGTTTACACAAAAGCAAGTAACTCTTATGGACAGACCAGCTTTTAGTCCTGACCTAAACCCAATGCGAACCTCTGGGGAATATTAGCTCAAGATGTAGGGTAGACCGACCAGTGAGTGAACACCACCCAGTGAATGAACAGCGCGTCATTTTTTAAAAAAAAAATAAGCTTCCAAATTTTTTTTTCTAAATAAATTCACTACAAAAGTGTTCTTTATTGATATTCTAAGTTATCTGACACCTGATCGGTTACTTTGGATACGTATTTTTTTCCTGAAAAAAATGTGAAAGTTTTACTGCCGTGAATCGTTGTTTTTCTCTTTTAAAATAATAAGGCTGGTTTCGCGCAAGCAATTATTTTGAGGAATATTATTTTTATTGATAAATTTTATTTTTTAACTTTACGAAAGAAAAATTAAGTATACATATTTAGGCTATGGATTTAAATTGTTTCAGTCAATGCAGATTGCGTAGATTTTCAGGTAGAGGGGTGTTCAGTCACTGGGTTCGAAAAATTGCGAAAACCCAGTGAATGAACAATGGCAAAATTTATTTTGATTTAAAAAGAAATTTGAAGTTTCTTTGAGATATTTTAATTTTCTTACTTATTTGTAATGCAGATAGTTTTATATGCTTATTTATTTATGTACTAGTGGTACCCGCACGGCTTTGCCCGTAATAGAAAAATTAAAAGGTCTTTTGGTTCGCCTGTATATTTACAAATAATGTATGGTAAATTTTATTGCCAATTGGCTTTTACTCATGTTACGGTTCCACGTTATGATAATTTCGTATCTCGCCAATTGGCTTGTGCCCATGTTACGGTTCCACGTTATGATAATTTCGTAATTTACTCCTCCATCTTATGATATTTTTGTTCTTAAAATTGGAATAGAAAAAGAACCGCATCGAATTTTCGAAAAATCGCTTCGAGGTGCAAACCCCCATGCTACAAACTAACTTTGTGCCAAATTTCATAAAAATCGGCCGAACGGTCTAGGTGCTATGCGCGTCACTGAGATCCTGACAGAGAGACTTTCAGCTTTATTATTAGTAAAGATTTCATTATATATTTTATAATTTCTTTATTTTTGTCTTTGTAAACAATGCACTTTTTACTGAGTTTTATCTTTTGTCTATCTATATCTCTATCTGTATATTAACCTACCTACCTACATCTATCTTTCTATATCTTTATCTCTCTTGATAGATAGACAGATAGATCGAGAGATAGAGAAATAGAAATATATACAAAGGGAGAGAATAGATAGGTAGATATGTATGTATGTTTGTATATAGATAGATAAATAGATAGAGGAAGATAAAGAGATAGATATATAAAAAATAATAGGTAAATAGATATATAGGTAGATAAATATAGAGATAGAATAGGTAAGTAGATAGATAGATCGATAGATTTATTGATAGATAAATAGATAGGTAGTGGTTACAAATAGATAGGTAGATAGAGAGACTAATATAGAGATAGATAGCTAGGTAGAGAGACTGATATAGAGATAGATAGTAGGTAGATATATAGACAGGTAGATAGACCTTTAGATATAGATTGGTGGATAGATATAGATAGGTAGATATGCTGATAAGATAGATAGACAGATAGGTAGATAGACAGGTAAAAAAGCAGGTAGATAGATAAATAAATAGATTGATTAGGAGGAACGGTAATAGATTGGTAGATATTTAGATGCACAGACAGATAAATAGGTAGATAGTTAGGTAGATAGACAGATAGATAAGTAGATAGATGTATAGATAAGTATATAGATAAGTAGAAAAGTAGAGAAATAAGTAGATAAATCGATCGATAAGTAGATAGATAAGTATATAAGTATATAGATTAGTGGACATATAGATAGATAAGTAGATAGATAGATAAATAGATAAGTAGATAGATATATAGTTACATACATAGATAGATAAGTGGACAGATAAGTAGATATATATAGAGATAAGTAGATAGATAAATAGATAGATATGTAGAGAGATAGATCAATAGATGAGCATATAGGTAGATAGATAGATATAAATAGTTATATAAATAGATAGATAAATAGATATAGTAGTTATATATAGATAGATAAGTAGATAAATAAGTAGATAGATAGATCGAAAGATAAGTATATAGATAGATAGATAGATAGATATACATAGCTAGATACAGATAAGTAGATAGATAGATAGAAAAATAGATAAGTACATTGATAAATAGGTAAATAGACATAGAGATAGATAGATATGATATATAAATAGATAGATAGATATAGATAGTTATATAAATAAATAGATAGATAGATAAATAGATATAGTAGTTATATATATAGATAGATAAGTAGATAGATAGATCGAAAGATAAGTATATAGATAGATAAATAAGTAGATAAATAGATCGATAGATAAGTAGATAGATAGATAGATAAATATACATAGCTAGATACAGATAAGTAGATAGATAGATAGAAAAATAGATAAGTACATTGATAAATAGATATAGTAGTTAGATAGATAGATAGATAGATAGATAGATCTCAAAGAAACTTAGTTTCTTTTTGAATCAAAATTTATCATGTTCATTCACTGGACCAATTTGTGTTCATTTACTGGTTTGAGGTGTTCATTCACTGGGTCTTTGTGCCATTTTTTCTTTAAACACCTAAAAAAGTCGGAAGCGGAACCATTTATGTTCCCGCGAGTTTTTAGAGAAATTTACATAGATCAATTAAAATGTTTTAGCTATCACAATCTGTATAGTATAGAATTTATAATTACTAGGGTTTTTAAAAAATGAAATAGTGCTTAACTGTTCATTCACTGGTTGGTCTACCCTATATGTTAATAGGAGGTGGTTTGCAACAGTTCAAGATTTTAGACTGCAAATTGAACTCAGTTGGTTTTCATTGAAGTCAGAAGTTCTTCAATCTCTTGTTTGAAGTATGCCTGATCGAGTTTTTGAAGTTATCAGAAAATATGGCTTAAACTTTTGAATATTAAAGGAAAATAATGATTTGTCTGTCTTTTGGGACATTAAAATTTAAGTTTAAATTTTTATCACAAAGTCTGATTGTGTAAATATTTTTTATCAAGTATTAATACTGTACTGATATTTTTTATGATTATAAATTGTTTTAAATTCGTTTCTTCTCTTTTTAACTTGTAAAACATGAAACTTTTTCGGTCTCTAAACTTTTGGGGCACACTTTAAGGGGATACCACACCAGGGAAATTACAGGACATCGCAACCACAATAGGAGCCGGTTTTTCTACTCACTTCCAGAAATGATTACTCCAAAATTTTCGTGTGCTATGGAAATTCGCAGTTGCTCGTATAGGGGCAAATTTTTTCCTATGCTAGAAAAAAATTGCCTTTAATTCTAGGCAAGTTACGATGGAACCAATCAGGGTGCTGGGATTTCGTGACATCAGACAGCGTCACTGTAAAATACATTTGCAATAGTGGCGACAGAAATGTGGGAATTCCTTTTTATTGTTCTATTTATTTTATGTTTCAAAAATTTTCAGTTAAACTTTAAAAAACGGATGAGCGACATTTAATCTTTCGTTTTGCATCTGATTTTGAATTTAAATTGCTACTTATATGTTAATTAACATCAGTGCAAATTTAATGCATTTCTTAATTTATATTGGTGTTTTTTGTTTCATTGGGTTTTTGAAAATTGTTTTGCACAAATGTTACAATTGAGTCCTTTCCAAAATTTTAAAAGTATTTTTTTCTGAAAGAGCATGCTTAAAAACATAGGATCTGACCATTTTTTAAATAATTTGTTTTTGTTCAATATTTTTAAAAAATTACTTAAATCGTTGCGCTTTCATGTTTACATTTCTGCCGTGTGACGTCACAAATGATGAAATGCCATTTCGTGTTGCCATTCGCAGAGCAAAATATTTAATTTGCATCTTTACTCACGTGTATTGGTACCGATAGGGTTGACAGCAAGCGAATAGCGCAATTTTAATTCGCTTCTTGATTATCACAACCTGGAAACCTGGTAAAAGATGCGGCAAAGTGCATCATTTGTGACGTCATCAAGACCACGCCTTGTTTGAAAATTCAGACGTTTAAAAAAATTAATTAAAAAATAAAAGTTGGGAAAATGAAAGTATTTTCTGGATCCAAGTTTTTTTTTTTTTTTTTGCTTATTCTATCAATTTCAGTGACTAAAAGTACTACTTTTGACTGGAGGAAACCACCCCATTCTGATACTTGAACAATGACAATAAATTTTTTCCTTGAAAAAGTTAAGTGAAATTCCTTTTTAAAAATCATAGCATTGAAGCTGTACTTTTTTTTAAAATTCAAACTGATGGGTACATACAGTATGTACCATTTAAAAATACTTGAAATGTAGGGGAATGTGAAATCGTGAAATATTTACTGTACTTTTAGCGCCACTTATTTAGTAATATTTTGACTGTGTAGTAATACGTGTACTCTATTCCAGTTAAGGAAAAAAAAATCCTTCTAATAATCAAAAAATATGATAATACAAAGAATTTTAAAAAAATGATACGCACATTGTATATTTTGTCTAGATATCAAAAAATATGTTTGGCATTATTAAATGATAAAGTTATTTTTATTAAGATTTGAAATATTGATTGAGACCTACTAATATTCAATGCAGTGTTTATTTATTTGCTCAGTATTAAGCTTATTTGTATTATAAATGCTTGTCTATAGTTAAGCATGTCCATGCGGGGCAAAGTGAAATAGTTCGCATCATATTCGGTCTTTGATCAAGTCACTTACGTATTCATTTATTAATTAATTAGTTTACATTCCTTCTACAATACTTCCCTTATTTATTCATTTATTGACTTATTTTCTTAATAATTCGTTTTTTTTATTCATTCATTAATTTATTTTCGTTTATTCCTTCATTTTCTTTTCACTTATTCATTCTTTCTTTTATTTACACACTTATTTGACAAAAAATATCTTTAATGATAGAGTGAAAAAACTTTCATTAGAAAAATATTTAATTTTTCACTATGCCCCATGGAAAAAAAAGATGAATAATTACCACCTTTTTTTTTTGAGGCAAACTAACAACAAAAATAAAAAATACTTATTCAATGCGAGTTTTAATGCAAAACATATTTTCCTTCCTTTCTGTACCGTAATTTTCAGAAGGAATTTCTAATTTGTTCATTTTGAAAAAAGTAAGTTAACTATTTCACTTTGCCCTACATTCCCCTACAGTTTTTTTTTTTAAATTTATTACTCTGATAATAGTATTTATTATATTAATTTTTTTACAATAAAATGAAATTTCCATCATTCTATACAGAATGGTGTATAGTAGCATGTAGAGCAAACATTTATTGTACAATAGAAATCTAGAATATTATGAGAAGTTTTAATTTTCTCAACTTTTTAATGTTACTAGGCAAGGTTCAGATTGTGTTCAACAGTTTTGCAGCTCAAATTATGAGAGTTCAGTCTGCAATCCCAGTTATTTACGCGTACTGAAATTTTAATGATTTTATTAGTCGACTAAAAGAATGTTTTTAAAAAGTTACAAAACTGTACATTAAATAATACTGGCTTTTTTGCGCTTCATCACATTTTTTAAAGAGTCATTTTATTTTTAAATATCTGGAACTATTTTAATAAACTCGGCCACACATTTTTCTGTGCGCAATATGTATCTAGTGGCGTTATATTTGTGTAGGTTAAAGTGTTAGCACATCTCCAATATATTTATGAAATTGAAGTTTAAAAAAATAACTATGAAAGACCTATTGATCAGAGTTTGCTGGCATTTTGTTTTTGAATTTTTCATGTTTGTTTTTTGCTATGTATTCAGGTATAATTTGTTAGAATTAAAATTTCTTCTTACCTGTCAATAAGTGACTAATAATTCCTATCTAATATTAAGATTTTATTTAGTAGTTATGGGGAAAAATAAGCCTAGAGAAGTCATATATTCTGTATGTCTTCTTTAAATGCAAAAAGAGTATCACTTTAAATCAATCATTCAACTAAGAGTTCTAAAATTTTTCTGTTTTTCTGAAATTTTCATCATAAGTTCTGCAAATTAATGTTAAAACTCAAATATGAATTTAACAGGAGGAGCTTTGGAGACTGCATGAAATAATAATTGATGCTTTAGCTCTGAAATCATTGCCTTGATCATTTCCCTGTTTTTTGCCATCTTTTCACAAATCCACATACAATTAAAGCTGCAAGAGCTGCATTAAGTATTTAATTACTAATTTCATCCATAAGTGTCAAATTAAAGTGACGCAGTGTGATAACCAAATGCGGAATTGACGAAAAGCGATGAATAAGCGCAAGCACATGGATGTAAACTAAAAAATGGTAGCCTCCATTGTGAAAAAAATCGAGCAACCGTCCGCGAAACCGGCAGCAACCCTGTAGACAACTTCCCGTACGAAAAACCAGTTCCAGATAGCGTTGACAGTTGCTATTGTGATTGCCATTTCCTGTAATTTTTCTCGTGTGATATCCCCTTTAATCAAAAATAGTTAAATTTAACAAATGAAGAATGAGATTTTTTAAAGATTTTTTTAAGCATTTTTATTTTAAAAGAATTTGCGATTGGAAAATGTCCAGCTTTTGGAGAATCACCCGTACAGCAATACAACTTACATGGTTTTGAAAAATAATTGAGATGAAGTGACACCACTCAAAACTAAACATTGAGTTTTAGGTCCTAAATTCATTGCAAAATCATGGTATTTTCAGGGAAGCATTGTTAGAATAATGCAGCAACCCAATCAGAATCTTTGTTTTAGCCACATATTGTCAATTGTAATGCACAGAGACCAACAAAAATTGCAAATCTTAGGAGCCAGGAAAAAAAATAAGTTAGGAACCAAACATTTTTTTTTTTTTTCAGAGTTTATAGAAAACTTCAATGCAGCATAGTTTTTGAATGATTCTCATTATGAAAGAACACTTTGGTAAGGTATTTTTTTCACTTGCCCAAGTGATCTAGCCCTCAGGATTGGACCCTACGAATACCCACTCCACTTACATGGGTGTCACATTTTTACATTTATATTTGCACTTTATTCCTGGAATTTCAAACTTTGGTTTTTAAGTGTATATACTTGCATGTAAGAAAACATAATGCATCATAATATAAACTTAATACTTTATATTATGATACATAATTATTTTTATGTATAAATTAACAAAAACTGAAAGCCAAAATTTAAAATTCTTCTTCAAATATCAAATTGTGCATAAAAATATTTTTGCAAATGGACTGAGCATTATACAGTCGATTCTTGATAACTCGAAGCTTATAACTGGAATATACCTTTATCTCAAAGTTTTTATTGGGTCCCAAACTTCTGAGACTGTTGTGGAAACTTCTCATAACTTGAACTACCAATAACTCAAACATTTTAGTTGGTCCCTTTGGATTTCGAGTTATCGAGAGTTGACTGTGCATGTAACGACTGTTATGACCAGACTCCCCCCTCCTCAAAGGTCAATTCTGACTGAGGCAGTGTTCTCTTACATTAGCTATTTAAAAAGTATCTGTTTGAAATCATAATACAGAAGTTAAGGAGCAAAATAATAGATAAGTATGATTTGCATATTCTTAGCAAAGTTTGGAAAATAATAATAATGAAATGATTGTACCAAATAAAAAATCAGCAAGTTCTTTTTTAAATATAAAAATCATATATATTCTTAAAGATGTTTTTATATAGGAACACCATAACTTCCTGAATATTTTATCAAATTTTGTTAGAAAGACATAAATTTAAAGACTTGTTTCAACATTTTCGGTGAAAAATAAACAGATAATTCACATTTTGGCTACTTTGTCATAAGTGATTTGCCATTTACTATGCATTGCTTTAATGTGTAGCAGCCCCAAATGTAGGCCCAATTGATTTAGTTGGCTACAGCATCATGCTAATATTGGGCAAATCGTGAGTTTTAATATCAATGGGAGAAAAAATGTCATTTTAATAACTGACTTTTTTCAGCAGAACTCTGATCTAAATTTTCATGAATATATGATCTAAAGTAGTGCAGGATTCTGAAAAGACATTCTGTTGCTTTTAAAAACAGGAAAAATAAATATTAATTTTGACATGATGGCAGAATAATGTTTTAAAGAAACATTTAACAAAATACAGGCATCAATTTCAATTTATTTCATGCAATATTAGGTATTGGTTTAGTTCATAGCATCTTGAAATAGATGCTTATGAGCCCTATTCTGTTTGATAAGAGCCTCCTGTAAATAACATGAAGGTCATGAGATTAATCCTCTCATGGGCAAGAACACATAGTCTTTGATAGACTAATTTTCGTCACCTGAAT
Organism: Uloborus diversus; assembly: GCF_026930045.1. Taxonomy (NCBI): domain Eukaryota; kingdom Metazoa; phylum Arthropoda; class Arachnida; order Araneae; family Uloboridae; genus Uloborus; species Uloborus diversus. The sequence continues at coordinate 119,983,782 of NC_072733.1, forward strand.
TCTGAGCTGAATTTCTATGAATATATAACTTTAATTCATTGGGAGCTGATGCTACTGCATTAAAATCAGAAAAGAAAATTTTTGTTTTAGCATGATAAAACAAATGCAGCAGCATATATCATCTCAGGGATGTATTTTAAGGGTACATCATAGCTTCTTTTAATACTTCATCAAAATTTGTAAGTAAGATATCATTTTAGTTTTTTCTCCACTATCAACAAAAAACAAAAGGATATTTGGTCTAGTTTCCAAAAAATTACCCTTAAAAACAGGATTTTTAAATTCCAGCTATCAAATGCAAATGGTTCATGGGAGTCAGCTAGGTAGTTGAAATTCTAGTTTCTGAAATTCAACATGACTCTGGTTATGAACATTCAAAACATTCTTCTTTCTAATAAGATTTTTAAACTTAACATACACATTACCATATAACTTTCCTTAATTTTAAAATTATATCTGGTTGAAAATTAGACAAAGCATAATTTTTTTCTTAAATTTCACTCAAGTAAAATACCTCTTTTTTAATCTTTCTTGTTGAAGGCTTAAGAAACTCAAACTCACTGCTCCTTAAGAATTCTTTAGCAGCTTGAAATGTAACTAAGCCATAACTGAAAGAAAAATAAGTATTATAAAAATTGCTATAATAGAATTATCACAATGATACAAAAATACATTTTTTTTTTTGGGTGGAGAGCGACATTGCTGCAAAAATGCAGTGTGCATACTTCTAAAAATGCAGTGTGCATACTTCTAAAAATGCAATATGCATACTTCTAAAAATGCAGTATGCATACTTCTAAAAATGCAGTGTGCATACACTTAATAGACTAAAAGATCTCTAGTTCTATAATATTTGTCTTGTACGAGAAAAACAATTTATATTCATTGCTAACTAAACAGGTTCATTTTACATCAATTCATTCAGTGTTAGCTACCATATCTTAGATGTTTATCTTTTCTTTTTTAAAATAAATAACTGAGATTAACTCTTTATTATTTTTTTTTTCAGATTTTTTGGATAAAATTTAATTTTGAAGAATTTTTTCAAAACTTCGATTTTTGATCAATGTTTAGAGTCACCTTTTAGTATGAATTTAAAAAACTATCCCTAGTTTATTTATTTCTTTTGATCAATTCAGCTGATTTAAGTATCATTTTGGATCTAATTTTTTTTCTTTCCACATAAAGAACATCGCTCGCATTCTGTATTACTATGAAGAACGCATTGTCTTTTTAATATGACATCTGCTATATTTTTTCAAGTTTACATTTAACTTATTTTGCAGGTGTCCAATTATTACTCACATTGAGTCGGAAGGAAGAAGGAAATAATTCAAATACAACAGACCATATTTTGTCAGTAGTCTCGAATCACATATGTAGTAAAGAGAAAAAAATGATGAAAATAAAAATGTTTAATATGCAGGATTTTACCTGTATTTGTCAATTGATGGAATTTCCCAGCAGAAGTTCTGAATATAGTATAAGTTTGTAGCTAAATACTGAGGCCTGGCTTGCACTATCACACTGACCAGCAATGGAATTAAATCATCAGAGGTTAATTTAGGGACATCTGAAAACATGAATAACTATAGATTGTAAAAATGATAAGGAACTATTTAAGGAGGCCAAATATTTCCAAAGAAAAAAAATTATACAGCAACATAGCACCACTGGTAATGGATGCAAACTACAGAAAGTAGTTAAACACTAGATCACTACAGCAAAACTAGAGAATATACAGTCGAACCCTTCTATAGCGAACCCGGGATATAGCGATCCCTCGGTTGTAGCGAACCTTTTAATTGGTCCGAACTGAAGCCCTATGTCATTAATACAATTCCATATGCTTATAACGATCCAGAAACACGAAAAAATCGGCTATAACGATCCTAAAAGGTCTGAATTTTTAAGTTCTTCTTTGCACATGCCCAAATGAAATTCTTTAGCATTTGTTCTTTCAGCAAACTCCATCTTCTACAATGCTCACCCCTTTTTCTAGGAAATCCCCAGTCCAAACCACATTCATCCTTTATTGTTCCTTGCAAGAGCAGCTGCTTCTTCAGGGGTGGGGGTGGGGGGAGGCTAGCCGGTTTTCAAGTTCCCTCAATTTTCTCAACTGGTTTTAGTCAGAAGACAAGCTCATTGGTCACTCGTGCGTTTGCTCTGATTTTTAATTTCCTTTCCACTGCGGATAATCGTGTGAACTAGGTAGAAATCATGGCCAGTGGAAATAAACGCAAAGCATTTTCTGTTGAAGAAAAAGTGCAATTAATTCGCTAATTAGAAAGTGGCGAAACCCAATCCTCACTTTGCAAAACATTTTCGCTCTCAAAATCTACTGTAGCCACTATTTGGAAGACTATTTGTGCCGATAACTCGGCAGGCAAAGGCAAATGAATTTGCCGAACATTTTAATGAAAAAGGTTTTGTCTGTTCTAACGGGTGGTTGGATAGATTCAAGAAACGGCACAACATAACAAGTGGAAATGTTGTGGGTGAAGCTGCAAGTGTGTGCTCTTCTGATGTGAAGGATTGGATGCAAAATGTGTAGCCGGACATCATTAACGCTGGCGAAGCGAGCTTATTTTATAAGCTGACTCCAAATCAAACATTGAAGTTAAAATGTGAAAAATGTGTCGGCGGAAAACACTCCAGCCATTCTTGTTTGTGCTAACATGACTGACTCTGAAAAACGAAAGTTGTTGGTTATTGGAAAATCGAATAAGCCCAGGTGCTTTAAGAACGTGAAGAAACTCCCTGTAGTTTATAAATCAAAATTTTGGATGACTGCTGACTTGTTCCAAGAGTATCTCCAACTATGGGATAAGGAGCTGTCCCAAGGGAAAAGAAAAATTGTTGTGATTGTTCAGCACACGTTGAAACCAGGGAGTAATTCGTAGCCTTAAATGTCATTACAGAAAACAGCTAATCTTGCGCATTTTAGAATGTTACGATAACAACAAGGACTGTGACATTTCCTTCCTTGATGCCATTGTTTTGGTTGAAAAATCTTGGAGGATGGTATCTGACTCAACTATCAAAAACTGATTTCGTCATGCTGGACTTAGAAAAACACAACAGGATGAAGATAAAGGCAATGATGACGACGATGACAACATTTTCAAGTGGCTGGAAAAACACGGAGTGCACGTATTTCCTCAAAGTGAAATTGAACATTTCGAATCTTGTGATCACGATGTTTCTACATCTGGCGAAGTTAGTGACAACGATATCGTATCAGAAGTAAGCAAAAAGATGAACTTGACTTTAGATATGAATGATGATTCTTCGGACAATGATGAGGGAACAGACGATGCAAATCCAGGACCGTCCATTTCCGCTTCAAAAGCAGCTGTAAATATTTTGAACAATTTTTTTGCGACTGGAAACATTGACAAATATATTGTGGATCCTTTTGCAGTAGTTGAGAAAAAAATTAATGATATGTATATAAAATCTAAAAGTTTTCAACCGAAAATAACGTCTTTCTTCCATGCTACTGATAAATAAAAAAAAGGTAAAATTTTAATTTGCTTATTATTGAGTAAAATATACATAGTTACTAGTTATTTCTAAAACTTCATTTTATTACCCTAACTACTAATGAAGTCATTGTGCAAGTATGATATTTATTATTGTAAAATATTACCGAATTTTGACTATTTTTTTGGAAAATCGGATGTAGCGAACCCCCGGTTATAGCGATCTCTCAAGTCGGTCCGTTGAGGGTTCGTTATAGCGGGGTTTGACTGTATAAGAATTCTTCGAGAGAAAAATTAAAATCAGGTTAAAAAAAGACATGGAGGGGTAAAATATTTTTGATTAGAAATTACTTTCCAAGCTTTGGAGGGTGTATGGAGGAGATCACAAAGCTTTAGGAGGCAAAAACAATTGCTAAACTATAGTTTAATTATTCATGCACATTTTCACATTCTTTACAATTGTGCTCAATAAGTTGCTTTTTTTATTCGGTGTTTAATCCAATTTTTAAAAAAATTCCTTGATTCCATTTCTCTTAAAATTGTACAAACATTCCAAAACTACATTAAAAAGTTTTGAATCTACATGAAATACAAACTCCATTTTTAGTAGACTAGATTAGTAAATTAACCCATTCTCTGTCCTTGACTGTTTATAATAATTTAAATAACGAGCTACATGCATTACAAATAAGTTAGATGCAAGCTTTGAAGGTTTATTTTCATGTAAGTGCTTAAAAAGTTCAGTTTGACTAAAAATATCAAAAATTATTGATCTGCAATTTTAGACATTACTATTAAAAACTTTGGAGGATAAGATTCTACTTTCTGTTAATGATGCAAAAAAGTTGAACATTTCAAGTTCACAGAAGTAGTAAATGAAAGAGAGAAAAAAGGTTAAAGAGAACAAATTCTTCATCTACAAAGAAAAAGGGCACCATTTTAAATACACATTCAGTAAAGATCTGTGCACCCCTTATCTGGAAGGGTTCTATTCAACAGACTTTTAGCAATTAAAATAAACATCTTTTCATTTTTTTAAACAAAAAGGCTTAGATATTTTAAAGTAATTAACAGTTTTGAACCACAACAGGGTTGCCAGTACAATTACAGAACAAAATTTTCTGGCTTTTTCAGGTTTTCCAGATAATTATTCAAAAGATTTCCATGCAAATAAAGGTTAAACTTACATTATCAGTTATTTAAAAACATTACACAGAAGTGATGCAACAAATAGTAATTTAGCCGAATACCAAATATTCAGCTAAATAAAATTAAATATTTGGCTATTCAGCAGACAAATAGTTAAATTTGTTTTGGTCTAAAAACAAGCACAGGTTGCATTTCAAGCATAATTTTAAATGAGTTATAGTTCAATATAGATAACTAGCAGTACCTGCAGAGTGATGCCCATGCTAAGAATTTAGAGGAAGTCTGTTGAACAAAAAAAAAAATCCATGCCCCCCCCCCCCTTCTCATGTGAAATGATCATTTTTCTTCAACTAAAATCCGTACACACCTTTTCCAGCCCCATAGGAGGGGGGGGGGGGTACTCTCAATGTTCATGTTGTCAGAAAATAATAAAAAGCATGTCCATTTTTATATAAATGCTTAATTGTTTCATAGTTAAGGGAGGGGGGCATTGATCACCCCTTGAAGTTCCTTAAATCTGGGCCTATCTATCTCTTTTTGACCATCTACCTATATCCACCTCTATAATTATCTATCGATCTATCTATACAATCTGAAGGTATTTAACAATCTTTTTTCTATGTATTTTTCCCACAAATATGTAACGTTAAATCAGAGCAGGAAAACGTCGAGGGGGGGGGGCTGAGAAATGAATAAAATTCCTAAATGAAAAAAAAGCAAAAGCAAGCGCTGCAGTTCGATCACGTAGCTATGACAAATGATCATCGTAAATTGAAGATTGCTAAAACTTCAGTTATAATTGGAAGTTTTGCCGGTGCTTCGAATAAAAAAAATAAAAAAAACAAAGGCGTATTTATTAAAACATTTTTACTGAAGAGGGTGAAATGTTATTACTATTACATGGTTAAATTTTAAAAAAGAGGCCTCTATAATTTAAGTGGGATGAGTTTAGAAGAAAATAAACCCAGAAAAAGATTCAAAATAACGTTTTTTTTCAAAAATTTCATAAAAAAATACAAAAATTGATCTATTTACAAAACCTTTTTTAACTGGTGCAGCACTATAGCATCAAACTTTACTAGAAACTGGGCGGCAATCAAGTGGAAACCATTCAGAAGATGCAGGCTCAAAGCTTTTGCCGACAATTTTCCAGCACATTTCTCACATTTGATTAAGAAGTTTTGAAAAAAACAAAAACAAATTCCTACATTCAACAGGTTTTTAACTCTCCATAAATGGCCCATGCAACTTTTAGTTGTTCCCCATGCTCAAGAGTTGATTAAAAGGAATAAAATTTCAGACAAGAGAGGACATTATAGCTACAACAACAGCTGAGCTAAGCTCCATTCCGAAATAGGTCTACTTGGAATGTTTCCAAGAATCTCAGCACCCCCAATGGAGCCCCAAAGAGATAACATTGAAGGTACAGTGACTTCTCACTTATATGCGACCAAAAGGGACAACGAAATTTTCGCGCATAAGTGAAAAACCCAAAAATCAGCTCAAATGCAATAAGTTAACATCAGTTATAGTGCTACTAATAGTACACTACAAATACTACTGAATAAATATGCACATAATTTCCATTAATGTATTATAATTTAATAAAAATGTAAAATTGGAAATTGTACTTTTTGTCATTTTTTATACACTGTACAGTAGGGTGGAACGAAAATGACCTTAAATTTTTTTTTCAATTTTTTTGGTTTGCCGTAGGGGGGAAAAGTTGTCATTTACGTTTAAAAAGAAGCAGAAGAAATTTCATTGCTTTACTACAACATCTTTAGGTGCCGCAACGAGCTTAATGTTTGATAATTACCGAAATTTCCATTTAACAATGAAATTCCTTTTTATGCTTTCCTACTGTATATAACGGCACAAAATATAGCAGTGAATATATTTTTTAAGCATTACATTAGGAAAAAAATACTAATTAAAAAATACAGTATAAAAAAAAATCATAATCTTTACTAATAATAAAGCTGAAAGTCTGTCTGGGATCTAGATCTATGTATGGATCTCTGTGACGCGCATAGCGCCTAGACCGTTCGAGCGATTTTCATGAAATTTGGCAAAAAGTTATTTTGTAGCATGGGGGGGGGGGAGGGGTGCACCTCAAAGCGATTTTTCGAAAATTCGATTTTGTTCTTTTTCTATTCCAATTTTAATCATATTTACCCGTGAAAAATTATAAGATGGGCGAGTAAATTACCTAGTTGTTATAACGTGGAACCGTAACATGCACAAGGCAATTGACGAGAAATTCTTCTTACATTATTTGTAAATATACAAGCAAACCAAATGAACTTTTAATTTTTCTACAACGGGCAAAGCCGTGCAGGTATCACTAATATACTATAAAAGACATTAACAATTCCATTTTTACCATTCAAAGTATTCTTAATGATTGTAAATAAATGTTTAAACCTGTATGATGTTTGTGTCTACTTTGACACATTAAAGTGTTTTTTTTTTCTGTACCAAATAACTCTTTCTTCCAAATAACTCTTGAGTCAATTTTTCGTCTCCTGCGACTGAACCATACTTTTTAAGAGCCGCTTACGGGTTACAAGTTTCACTTTGAGGGATTCACTAGACAAATGTTTTACCAAGGGGGGTTTGGTTATTTCATTTTCACCCCATGAAATCAAATCGATGTAATATCTTTGGCAGCAAAAATTAATTTGTTAAACTTTAAACTTCTTAGCCCCGCCTCTACTTTTTGTTCTTGCATTCAACACACGTCGTAATCCAAGTTCTCTTACATTTCTACGCTCTTTGCATAACATAGCCAAATGGAGATTTTCTGTTGCATCAAAATACCCATTTCTTTATGTAACCTGGTCTATAATGTTCTTAAAATCATGAGAGAGATATCGTGAATGTAAGATACGTTCAAATAAATGTTTAGAGCCTTAAGTACGAGTAGGTTTTAACTTGATGTTAAACCACACAGGAGCATACGCATTGCCCACTTGATCCGTACAAGAAAGGGATCCTTTCTTGAAAATGTATGAATGAATAATGATTACTATTAATATAGTTCAGTATTATTATTTGTTTTAAACAATTTTAGCGAAATGCCACGCCCATATAAAGGAAACTATACTTTACTACACTTTAACAATGTACTGAGTCAGAATCATGAGATTTTCAGTCAGATTTTTAGATGCCACGTATAATCGAAATATACGGTTTGCAAATGTAAGTCATCTGGAGTGGAGAAGTTTTCCCAGGTTCCTTGAAGATAAATCTAGTGAGCAAGTCCCACTTGATATAGTGAAACACATATCCAATACATATTTGTGATCGGTACTTATGTCCTGCATGTTCTCAAAAAGAAGGTTATTTTCAATGGGTAAGGAAGTAACCACAGGAAGATTAGAACAGGTTTCCAGCTGTTGACTTAGTTTGTCTTTAAATTCGTTTGATTCTTTTGTTTTACATCTAAGAATCCATTAGGCTTATATTCCTGTTGTCTCAAAGAAGCTCTTGACCAAATGTAATCTATTCTGGAAACTAAAAAGTCATATATATTTCACTTACAGAAAGATCTTTTCCAGCCGCACGTTTTAGGCCATGTCTAATAAAATAGTAGCATTTCATTACATCTTCGTAAGTGGGTAGTAAAACTTCATTGAAATCGCTGAATATTCCAAAAATAGGACATTCTGACGTTTGTCTCGTCTGCACTTGTTTAGACTGAGCCATTGCAAATCACAACAGTGAAGTATTTTACCAACTAACGAAATTTTACGCTACTCACTAACTCAACTCGACAAAGAATTCGACACCTGATCTGAGCTTGGCCACACTCACACAAATCACTGCTGACCAGCCCCACCCATTTAAACATCCGCTGCTGCAATGACTCAAGCTCCCAGATGGCAGTGCATTCGGCAAAAAGTGCGTTTTTGCGAAACTTACTTTGCTCTTGCGGCACCTCAATACATAGTCCGAACAACAAAAAAAAGTTATTGTGAGACCTGTTGAGCATAAAAATTGCTTTTCACCAGCATTTGAAACATAAATATAAATTTGAAAATTTTTTTAAAAAATTTAAAATGTAGCAAAAATTGCAATTTTGCAAAGTTTTATGCTCTTTGCGGCACCTCAAGACATGCTTCAATATTTTTCATATTTTTTTACATCTTGTTTGCATGAAAAGGCAACTTTTCCGCACTACGGCAAATTGAAAATCAAAAACTTTTTTTTTCGTTCCACCCTACTGTACGGTAAGTAAGCGAATTCCCCAAAACCTAAAAAATGTCACGTGATCAAAGCTATAGTCTACAAGGATGCAAAAAATCCTCCTTTGGGTACGTAAATGCTTACCACTTGACTACGACTTCTAGTGACGTCTACCTTTTCGTACGTAACCTGTTCTCCCCTCTCCATGTCAATCAAGACTAATATTCCAATTGCACACTTGTGCGAAAAAGAATACTGTTACAAATCCTGTAAATAGTAATTATTTTAGTAACGTAACCTGTAAATAGTTTCCCGTAATGAATATACAACCCCTTTTTCATATGGCTAAAATATACGACCCCTATTCCCTTTTTGTTCAGTGATAAAATTTGATAACGGTCAACGCATTTCGAGAAGCGTGTGGAATATTTGAGAAAATTCTTTTCGGTGTATTTAAGCCGTTAGCGATGGATAAACAGTCAGTTTCGTTTGATATTTCGAACTGAGTGTGTGTATTAGCTCTGTTTATAGCGAGGCATTTCGCTGTGTTGTTTTCGTATTTGGAAGTAAATACGTGTGTAAACGTTGAGTTTACGGTGTTGTGTGATAATTGCTGATGAATAATTTAGCAGTTGTTAACGGTTTCTCCTGTACATAGTGTAAATAAATTTCCTGTGTTTTTATCAAGAACTGTGTCTTCATTTCAAGAAAGTGGAAGTCGCACCGAATCCGTTACAATTTGGCGCCCAACGTGGGGCTTCTTCTGGACTTTCTTGGAGTAAGTGTGACTTTGGACATTTTTTTCATAAAGACTGTTTGAATTTATAGACTTTGTTTTTATGGTGATTACTCGTGCAATGGATGACCAATTAAAACAACTTCTGGAAGCAATTAATGCTGTGAAAAGTGACTTGACCGAAAGTTTGGCGGCTAATCAAGACCAATTAAAAAGTGATCTGACTGCAAGTATGTTGGCAAATCAAGACCAGTTAAAAAGCGATTTAACGGTGCTGAAAAAGGACTTAACGTCTAACCAAGAAGAAATTAAAAACGACCTTATTTCGGTAAAGACTGTGATGGAAAATAAATTTAATGACATAGAGCATCGAGTTGATGCTATTGAAGAAAAATTTGATACCGTTGAAAGCCGATTCAATGCTGTAGAAAATAAATTTGAAGAAGAAGATAGAATATTTCATCTACTTAAAGAAGAGATCTTTAAGGACGTGGAAAGGAGATTGGCGACCGCGGGAAGCAGCTCTGTACAGTTTGGCGCTCCCACATCGGTTGCTCGACCGTCCATTAAACTTGCCACATTTGATGGGAAAACTTCGTGGCAGGTTTACAAAACTCAATTCATGATAGTGGCGGAAGCGAACGGATGGGACTCTGCTACCAAGGCCTGTCATCTTGCAGCATCCCTGAGAGGGGACGCAGCGGACATTCTCCAGACCCTTCCGGACTGCCAGCGCCTGGATTTCGCCGCCCTCACATCTGCGTTGGAGCTTCGCTTCGGTGAGAAGTGCCAGAAAGATTTCAGCCGACTCCAGTTGAAGTCCCGTTTCCAGAAAACCGGGGAAACCCTGCAAGAGCTAGCGGCGGACGTCGAGAGATTGTCTCATCTTGCTTTTTGTGACTGCCCTGCTGATGTTCGAGAAAACCTGGCACTCAACTACTTCATCGACGGAGTTCGGAATCCTGAGATCCAGAAGGCCCTCCGGATGGCGAATGTAAACGACTTGAAATCCGCTTTGATGTATGCGATGAGATACGAGGCCGCCCAAGAAGCAACCCGTGTGGATCGCCATCTAATCCGGACTCAGGAAGCTGATGAGTCTGATTCCAGGTCGTCCCACCTCGCTGAACTTGAGAGACAACTCGGTGACTTGACAAGACATCTGAGCAGCATAACAGCCCAAAAGAAACAAGAGCAGAAGTGCTGGAAATGCGGTAGTGAAGGACACCTGCGAAGGAGTTGTCCGGCTCGCCAAGCTACGCGAGGGAAGGAAATCACCACCACTAGAGCTCTGCAGATTTCCTCTTCTAGTAGTGGCAGTGATGGACTTTTCATTTACGCACATGTAAATGGGAACCCCTGCAGACTGATTGTCGACACTGGAGCCAATGTGACAATCATTAGGACAGATGTGGCTCGTGAATTTGGATTGAAACTGCTGTGGACCTCGCCACGCGTAAGTCTCCAGACTGTGACAGGTGACAAAATTGAGATTGACGGTAAAGTGGACTTGGAAATAGTGTTTGGGAATGCCACCTACCATCATACGGCATTCGTCGCTAATATCACGGACCCCTTCATTCTCGGATTGGACTTTTTAAAGAAATATGACTTCACTCTCGACTTCAAGACTAATGAGCTGCACTCGATGAGAGAAGACATAGCTGTTTTCCCCGCAGAAAGTGATGTAAAATCCGCTCATCAAATAATAGCCCGAACAGATTTATCGATTCCCTCAAGGTCAGAATCATTAATACCTGGCTCCCTTGAAGAAAGCAATAGTTTTCGATTTGGACTCATTGAATACCCTAACCTAAGCAATAGCCTAAAAGGAGTACTGGTAGCATCTACGCTTGTGGACCTTTCTAAAGATGTAATTCCTGTGAGAGTCGCCAACGTGAGTGAAAGGCCAAGGAATATCCGAAAAGGTGAAGTGTTGGCAACTTGTACTCCAGTAAACTGCATCATTAGAAGAATCAATTCCCCCGAGACTGTGTCTTCTGAGTACTTGACATCGAAGTTAATTGGGAGTGCGCCATTATCGAAAGATCAAAGAACTGCTGCGGAAGAATTGGTGGACGACTTTAAGCATCTGTTTTCATCTACATCGGAGGATGTTGGCCGTACGAATTTAACGCAGCACAGGATTTACACTGGAGAACACCCCCCTATTAAACAGCATCCGAGACGACTACCGTTCGCCAAGAAGGAAGAGGTTGAGACCCTCCTGAAAGAGATGAAGGAGAATGATGTAATCGAACCCTCATCCAGTCCTTGGGCCTCTCCCATCGTCTTGGTCCGAAAGAAAGATGGCTCCACCAGATTTTGTGTAGATTACCGATGGCTGAATGAAATCACCAAGAAAGACAGTTACCCTCTTCCACGGATAGACGACACCTTGGACACTCTTTCCGGACACAAGTGGTTTTCGACCCTGGACTTGAAGAGCGGCTACTGGCAGGTTGAGATACACCCTGATGACCGAGAAAAGACAGCATTTACAACTGGACAAGGCTTATGGCAGTTTAAAATGATGCCCTTCGGCCTCTGCAATGCACCAGCTACGTTCGAGCGTCTTATGGAGACAGTGTTAAGAGGACTTTCTTACGAATCCTGTCTGGTCTACTTAGACGATATCATCATCGTGGGACGCAGCTTCGAAGAACATCTGGCAAATCTTAGGAAGGTGCTGCAAAAGCTTAAGGAAGCCAATCTGAAGTTAAGCCCGTCCAAATGTAATTTGTTCCGCCGGGAAGTGAACTACCTTGGTCACATCATCTCTTCTGAGGGTGTACAAACCGATCCAGAGAAGGTATCTGCGGTCAGGAGTTGGAGTCGTCCCGAAAACATCCATCAGTTGCGAAGTTTCCTGGGGCTCTGCACGTACTACAGGAAGTTTGTGAAGGGTTTTTCCAACATTGCACGACCTTTGCATAAGCTGACGGAGAGCAAGCAAAAGTTTGAATGGTCCAAAGAATGCGAAGATGCATTTCTACGACTGAAGGAGGCTTTAACATCAACGCCTATCCTCGCCTATCCTCAGCCTGAAAAATCCTTCATCCTGGACACTGATGCGAGCAACGAGGGAATTGGAGCTGTTTTATCCCAAGAAATTGACGGAAATGAACATGTCATCGCTTACTGGAGCAAATGCTTATCAAAGTCGGAGCGAAATTACTGCGTCACCAGAAAGGAGTTACTGGCCATAGTGAAAGCTGTAGAACACTTCCATCATTACCTCTACGGCCGAAAGTTTCTGCTTCGGACAGATCATGCCTCATTAACTTGGCTTTTGAACTTCAAAAATCCGGAAGGCCAGATAGCCAGATGGATACAGCGGCTCCAGGAATATGACATGGAGATCAAGCATCGAAAAGGGTTATCTCACGGTAATGCTGACGCTTTATCAAGGAGACCCTGTTCTGAGAACTGCCACTATTGTTCCCGAATCGAGAAACAGTTTGGAACGACTAGCCCTACCGCCTATCAGGTGACAGTGACTCCAACATCATCAGAACCTGATCCATGGAGTGATGACCAAGTTCGAAAAGATCAACTTGAAGACCCCGACATAAAACCAATTTTAGAGTTCATGGAAAGTGACAGTCGACGCCCTAGCTGGCAGGACGTTTCCATCTTCAGTCCTGCAACAAAAAGATACTGGGCTTTATGGAACTCACTCCATTTACGGAACGGCGTGCTACACCGGAAATGGGAATCTGACGACGGCAAGACATCTAGGTGGCAGTTACTACTTCCTCGATCCAGGATTTCAGATGTTCTGAAAGAAATACATAGTAGTGCGACTGGAGGACATTTTGGTGTCTTGAAAACCCTCAATAAAGTTCGGGAGCGCTTCTTCTGGAGCAAGGCGAAGGATGACGTGGAGAAGTGGTGTCATTCTTGTGACGCCTGTGCTGCTCGTAAAGGACCGAAGAAGAGAAGCAGAGGGAAGCTACTTCTGTACAACGTTGGAGCTCCTTTCGAACGAATTGGGATCGACATCCTGGGTCCTCTTCCAAGAACTGCTGATGGGAACAAATACATTCTTGTTTCCATCGACTACTTCACCAAATGGCCGGAAGCATATCCCATTCCAGATCAAGAGGCTACCACCGTAGCAGAGACTCTAGTCCAACATTGGATCTCGAGATACGGAACACCTTTGCAGATTCATTCCGATCAAGGGAGGAATTTCATCTCTGCTGTGTTTAAGGGCCTATGTCAAATTTTCGGAATTGAGAAAACTAGGACAACACCACTACACCCACAATCGGACGGCATGGTGGAGAGATTTAACCGCACAATCCTAAATAATCTCTCGCTTATGGTATCCAGAAATCAACAGGATTGGGACAAGAAGCTACCTTTGTTCCTGCTGGCCTACCGCAGTGCTGTCCACGAGACTACCGGATTTGCCCCATCTCAGATGCTCTTCGGACGAGAGCTTCGGCTACCTTGTGATCTCGTCTTCGGTCGTCCTCCGGATGCGCCTTCATCGCCTGAAGAGTACATCCAGGATCTCCAGGCCCGGTTGGAAGACGTTCATAACTTCGCACGAGAGCGAATCAACATCGCGGCGGAGAAGATGAAGACCAGATACGACACAAGGTCTACTGGACATGAATTCAACGAAGGCGACAAGGTTTGGTTATGGAATCCCATCCGACGGAAAGGTCTTTCACCCAAATTGCAGTCGCATTGGGATGGACCCTACAAAGTCGTTAACCGACTAAATGACGTCGTAGTGAGAATCCAAAAATCACCTAATGCAAAACCTAGGGTTGTACATTATGATCGGTTAGCCCCATACTATGGCCATAGTTCATGAGTATTACGTAAACAACCATGGTTGATAACATAAAAGTTGTAGATAATTTTTGCTTTTAATGTTTAGTAATATTTCTTGTTATTATTGTGTTTTCTGTATCTGTTAGTTATTAATTAATGTGTATATTTGTAAACTTGTGATAGAAGTTTGGCACCCTTTCTGGGGATTGTACTGCCCGGGACGTGCAGTCCTTAGGAAGGGGGCAATGTTACAAATCCTGTAAATAGTAATTATTTTAGTAACGTAACCTGTAAATAGTTTCCCGTAATGAATATACAACCCCTTTTTCATATGGCTAAAATATACGACCCCTATTCCCTTTTTGTTCAGTGATAAAATTTGATAACGGTCAACGCATTTCGAGAAGCGTGTGGAATATTTGAGAAAATTCTTTTCGGTGTATTTAAGCCGTTAGCGATGGATAAACAGTCAGTTTCGTTTGATATTTCGAACTGAGTGTGTGTATTAGCTCTGTTTATAGCGAGGCATTTCGCTGTGTTGTTTTCGTATTTGGAAGTAAATACGTGTGTAAACGTTGAGTTTACGGTGTTGTGTGATAATTGCTGATGAATAATTTAGCAGTTGTTAACGGTTTCTCCTGTACATAGTGTAAATAAATTTCCTGTGTTTTTATCAAGAACTGTGTCTTCATTTCAAGAAAGTGGAAGTCGCACCGAATCCGTTACAATACGTTCTTGAAAGAATCCAAACAATGGAATAAAGGTGTTTGAATGCATTCCAAGAGAGAGAAGGCAGGTACAAATTTTCCGATAAGCAAAGCATGAATATGTGATTTAACTAAAACTTTGTTAGGCATAAATGCCTGTTAGCAACAACAGTAAAACAATTCTATCTCACCACCTCACAGGAACAATAGTAAAAGAGTATGTTTTTGTTACTTACAATGTTTTATCTATCATTCTGCATGACTGAGGCAAAAACGCTTATCAGCACTAATTCGCGTTGGTCGAATCGACCAAATGTTTGTTTCACTGTTGTTCACCTCAGCTTAACTCCGTAGTGGATGGCGTCACATAGAAGCTTCTAGATAGAATCTGATGGCACGTGTGCTCAGCGATAGCAGTGAGGAGTGTCTTCATGTGACTCAGATATGCTAATGACCTTGGGATATTTAAACCTCTTGCACTTTACGTCCGATCTCTTTGCTTATCTCTCATCATCGTAGTCGGTTGCTTTGTCAGCATTTGAACTTGCTTATTCGAGCCGCTTGTCACTCTGCAATATCACGAGCTTGTAGCAGCTTATTTTCAAATGGGCTTATAGCTTTATATCGAAGCTTTAGTTGATAACAGTCATGCAGTTTAGATTTCATCATTTTTATGTTAGTCATCTCGTACATAGTAGCACCTAGCACGTGGTGTGCCATAGTTTGAATATAAATGTGAAATGGAATTAATTGTTAAGTTTTTAGTACATTTTATCGTTTACAGACTTTTTTATATTCACATCTTGTTGCTTTATAAACATCGTTCAAGTTTGATATAGTATATTAGTCTCATTCAAAACTCACTCTGCAAATATTCAAGGAAATATAGAGGGGATATTATTAGATTAGAAAGTCTCCTCAACAAACTTGAATAAAAAAATTTCACGCATAAGTGAAAGGTGCATTTTAGGTTTTGCGTACAAATGAATAAGAGTTAACATTACTTTCCTACATTGCTGGCCGGGCCCGTGAGAAAAATGCGCATAAGTGAAAAACGCGTATAACAGAGGTAGTGTATAAGCCAGAGATCACTGTAATTAGATTTCAACCTCTCTAGATATGCCAGTTTTTTGGTCTTCAGCTAAAGGGTGGATACTTTTACCAACAAACCTTCTATGTATATGCAGTGAAACTTCGGTAACTTGACACATGGATAACTTGACTATCCTGGTAACTCAACATTTATCTTTCCTATGGTTAGCCCATCCTTTAAGTCAACATCCAGTAACTATTCTAGTTCAATTTTCGCTACCAACTTTACTTCATATTGACCATTCTCAGAATTTTATGCTGTGGTTTCTTGGTCAGTCAATCCTTTTCTGGAAAACTCTTTTAGAGAATTTCAACTTTTAACCTGGGGAATAGGCCACCGCACCCTGTGCTGTTTGTGCAATTCTAAAAGGCTTGGATAAATGTACCCAGGGGAGTACTCTAGAGACAGAAGACACCATATGTTTTTGAAATAAGTGTCAGCAGGACTTTTTATCTTCAATGGACCTAATTGACATGAAGTGTTTTTATCTCTTTTCAAAAGTTATGGATTTATTCCTCACGAGGCATTCAAATAATATTAGTGATTTTATAATGTACTTTTCAAGAAGAGAAAACAAAAAGAAAATTTACTTACTGAAATGAATTTTCATAATATGATTTGTGTAATAAAAATATAAAAAAACGACTTCTCGCGAAAAGATTTAAAGCTATCAGATGCGGTGGAAACAGCTGTTGCAATTGAAATTACTTAAAGGGATTCCGCTAATATGAAAACATTCACACCAGCTGTGAATAAAATTCGTAAGACTGAACACGGTAACGCAAATAAAAACCCTCAACCACGTATGAACTCTGCTGCAAATACTAATGGCAAGAAAAACTTGAAATGATATCGTTGTGGTGCTACACATGAGTTTGCTAAGTGCCAGTACAAAAATGCTAAATGTCACAGTTGTGGCAAAATAGGATATATTTCACCAGTGTGTAGAAGTAGAGGTTCTTCAGCTAAGAAGGTTGAAGTAGTTGAAAGTGATTCTGAGCTTTCGCTCTATGCTATGAAATCAGTAAATCAAGCTTCTGGAAATAAGAAATATATAATTCTGATCATTATTAATGGCAAAAATTTAAACATTGAACTTGATACAGCTGCTGACTTTTCTATTGTATCAGAAGTACGGGTAAAGAACAGTTTACCAAATTCTAAAAATTTTGACATCATCTACTAGACTGAAAGATTACAATGGAAAAGAAATACCAGTAGTGCGAGAAATTCTCATGGAAGTTAAGTGCGATAATCAGTTCGAAATGTTACCGCTAGTTATTGTGAAGGGTGATGGTGCATCTCTTTTTGGAAGGAACTGATAGTCGATTTTCAAATTAAATTGGAGTGAAATATTTTCAGTATCCTTTAAAAGTGAAAGTTGTGTTGAGGCTCTTAAGGGAAAATACAAAGATATTTTTCAAGTGAGTGACAAACCAATCAAGCATTTTAAAGCTATTCTTAAAATGAAGGATGACTTTCAGCCAATTTTTTGCAAGGCTAGACCGGTTCCGTATGCAGTAAAAGAGCTGTTTCTGATGAAAAGGCTTCTGAAGCAAAGAGGTATTTGGAAGTTTGTTGAGCATTCAAGATGGGCTACGCCGCTAGTTGTTGTGCCAAAGAAGAATGGAACAGTCAGGTTGTGTGGCGACTTCAAAGTCAGTGTCAATAAAATGTTGGATGCAAATCAGTACTCTCTGTCGACCCAGCAAGATTTATTTGCAACACTTTGGGGAGCTAAGTTTTTTACGAAGCTGGATTTGACTCATGCATATCAACAAATTGAATTAGATGACGCATTTCAGGAACTTTTGACACTTAATACTCATCTTGGGTAACCTACTAGATCAGAGTATGGTATTACTTCCACTTCCGCAATGTTTCAATCTATTATTGAACAAATTTTGCAAGGTTTTCCTTCAGTTATTTGCTTTCAGGATGATATTTTAATTTCATCAACTACAAAAGTAGAACATTTTCGTTTATTAGAGCAAGTTTTACAACAATTTTTAAAATACAATGTGCATCTTAATGGTGATAAATGTGTTTTTGTGCAAACTAAGGTTGAGTTTCTAGGACATATAACAGATGAATTTGGAATCTGTCCAACTGAGGAAAAGGTGTCTGCAATAAAAAATATCAAAACACCACAAAATGTCACAGAGCTCAAATCTTTTTTAGGACTTTTAAATTATGCTAAATTTATTAAAAGTTCATCTACATTGTTATCACCCCATATGAATTACTTAACAAGGATGTCCCATGGATCTGGTCCAAGCAGTGCCAGGAAACATTTCTAAAATGTAAATCTTTGCTAACTTCTAAAACTGTCTTAGCTCACTACGATGAAAGATTGCCTTTACAACTGTCTTGTGATGCTTCCCCTGTTGGACTAAGGGCAGTTTTATCGCATATAGTGGAAAGGGAGGAACGTCCTGTTGCTTATGCATCTAGAACGTTGACTAAAACTGAAAGTAATTACTCACAAAACAGAATGTCTGCTGCACAATTGCAAAGGTGGGCTCTCTTATTATCTTTATTGAAGTATACAATTAAGTACAAAACGGGAATTTTACACCAGAATGCTGATGCTTTGTCTAGATTACCTGATGAAAATATTGAAACAGATATGTATCCTTCTGATATTTTTCAGGTATCTTATGTTGACGAATTACCTCTGATGTCGGATGACATTGCTTGTGCTACGCGAGTAGATAAAGTTCTTGGTGTAATACTGAAGTATGTTCAGAGTGGATTTCCAGAAAGTACAGATAATCCTGAGTTTGTCTTTCTTCAACAGGAGAGATGAACTTTCGTGTGAAAAGAACTGTTAGTTGTGGGGCATGCATGTTGTTATTCCAAGGGTATACCGGAGCAGAGTATTGGATTTGCTGCAGAGTATGCACCAGGGTGCAACAAAGATGAAAGCTATTGCTCGTAGCCATGTTTGGTGGCCAAATTTGGATAAAGACATAGAAGGTATTTCATCTCAATGTCTAGCTTGTCAGAAAACAGCTAGAGATCCTCCTGCATCTCCGCTTCAACCATGGCACTGGCCGAAAGCACCATGGCATCTTGTCCATATTGATTTTGCTCAAAGTATCAATTTAATTACCTAATCGTGGTTGACAGTTTCTCCAAATGGATCAAAGTAATCAAAATGTCTTCTTCTATGGTATCATCAAGTACTATAGCAGTTCTACAGCAATTGTTTTTAAGGTACGGATTTCCTTTAGAAATTGTTTCGGACAATGGTCCTCAATTTATTTCCCATGAACTTTCGCAGTTTTTAAAATCTGTTGGTGTTGTGCACACCCTGATCCCTGCTTATCATCCAAAATCTAATGGATTAGCCAAAAGATCAGTGCAAACATTTAAATACGCTCTAGATAAAATATCAACTGATAGGAATGATAACTCATCTATTGGTAACAAAATTCAGCGATTTTTGTTAATGTATCGTTCGACTCCTCACAGCAGTGGCGCCGACTCCATAGGGCTTGAGGGGGCCCAAGCCCCCTCAATGGTTTGTTTTGGGGGGCAGAGCCCCCTCAATAATTTAAGAACATTATTTGTTATATTATGGTTTCTAAAATCACAAAATTATGTTGGTATTTTTTACTTTCCTTGTTTGAAGATAGTTACATTGTAAAATACATTCAGTAATAAATTAAAACAAAACACTATTGCGGTAGTAAACAGGTTAATTGAAAACGAGTGGTGTGAATAATGATAGTGTTACGGTGCTGAGAGCACTCATAGAGTTTGTCCCACTGCGCGAACCTCCGGGTAAGTCTGTCGCCGGCGGTGCTCTCATCTAAGTGTTGATGATCTGGAAAAAATATATCAATG
This sequence comes from Uloborus diversus, assembly GCF_026930045.1. Classification (NCBI taxonomy): domain Eukaryota; kingdom Metazoa; phylum Arthropoda; class Arachnida; order Araneae; family Uloboridae; genus Uloborus; species Uloborus diversus. The sequence continues at coordinate 120,003,786 of NC_072733.1, forward strand.
TTTGATTTGTACATTCAATGGAAGGCGTGATAGTTTTCTTCAATTATTAGAGTTAATAAAGTAATCTGTATTATCTTTTTTAACTCTATCAAAGAATTTATTTTGAGACATTATTTTTATTAAATGAACTCTGAGCCGTATTCAAAGCAAGCTTAAATTAGTTATTTCACTTATAGTAATCAAAGTGCGACAGCAATCTTTTATGCTTTATTCTTTTAATGATGGTTTAGATTTATTTAAATATTATTTCACTCTTTTCAGAGCTACATATTCACTGCTCTGTAATAGACTAAAAGCATAATTATTAATGTAAATTAAATTAGCTTTTTTCGAAAATACCATGACTGTTTGTTTTTTTTTTTTTTTTTCTTATTTCAAAGCCAAAAAATGTGTCAGTTTGGCGAGTTTCTCAGAGTGTCGATTTACCGAGAGTCGAGTTTTTGAGGTTCTAATGTTGATCATATGACTCTAAAATGCTTAAAAATCTTTAAAACTCACTATTTTTTATCTCAAATTTAGAAAACTTCCCCTGGCAAGGCCCCCGTCATGGCACCCTCCCCCCAATAGTTGTTATAAATTGGTGCCACTGGGAGTTCCTTTCCGTGCAAGTCAAGTGCACTACCTTGTATGTGCTGTAGCTTAGCTATGACGGCACTTCACGGCTCCCCACAAAATGGAACAGTAAAATTGTCCTTCACTTAAGGCAAATCACATGATCTAATTGAAGCAGAAAATTCGTGTACCAATTTTTAGATTGTTTTACTTTGAAAATGCCATGTCAGATATTGTTTGTTTGTATAATTATACACACCAGAAAATATGTAAGTTGGCATTTTCAAAGCACAAAAATCTAAATTTTTTTTTTTGGGGGGGGGGGGGCTCCGTGCTTTAACATACTCCCCAGACCCCGGTGACATCGCCCCCCCCCCCAATAATTTTTCCAAATCGGTGCCCCTGCCTCACAGTACGACTGGAAAGTCACCAGCTGAACTTGTTTTAGGGCATCATATTAGAACAACATTACATTTACTCCATCCCTGCACTTCTTCGCAAGTTGAAAAGAAACAAGCTGAGGCACATTAGTTAAGCCAAAAGGTTTTAACACATGGGTAGTCAACATTGATGGTAAAATTTTTTTAGTGCATAATGAGCAAATCCGTCCATCTTCTGTTATTGATACCGATTCAAGTATAGTTGAAGATGATATGCATAAAGAACTGTCTGATTGTGATGAAATAAAACGTTCAAATGACATTATTCAGGACAGTCAACCAATTAATGATACACCATGTTTGGATAACAATTCATCCTTTTTTGACAATTTGTCAAGTTCTAATAATAATGTACCAGATTGTAGTATTAGTTCTCCTATTTTTGATAATAATGTAAATCCCGACTGCATTGTACAAGATAATGTTAGTAATATAAAAATGAAAATGTTGATGCTAAAATTCCTGTTAGGAGATACCAATTGAGAAATAGGAAGAAACATAGACTTGGCTTTTACTTGTTTTATTGTGTTATAGTGTTTATACATTTTTTTGAAAGGGGATACTGTAATATATCAATTTTATATCGTATCAATATTTGATGTTTAGTTTAAACTTCTTGATTGGCAATGTTAACACTAAATCAGTTAAGTTTCCGTGCTTGAAAATAAAGGTTTGTTGTTTTTTAATCTTGTGTTTGTCACATTTCTATTCATTCTGTTCATCTCTTACACAGCATTGCATTATTTTTCTACAAACTATTATATTTAGGAATTAAAATAATGAACAATTGAAATAATAAGTTAACATCTGCTTAAGTCAATATAGTTTCATGTTCCCTAAGGGTGCCGAGTTATAAAGGTTCCACTGTATGTGTGTGTGTGTATATATATATATATATATATATATATCTATATGAGTGTGTGTGTGTGTGTATATGTGTATGCGTGTGCGTGCCTGTGTTACTCAGTGGCCATGTCATAACTTCACAAAGAGTCTGCAGGTACATTTCTTTGAATAATTTTAAAACTGAGTTCTACAGCATAGTTTTTCAAGTAATATGCATTAACAAATGCTTCTTGCTGTTTTTGTTATTATGTATTAGATGTGAAAAAATAGTTAGTGGTACAAGACAAAGATCACTAGGAAAGGATGTTTACATATAAAACAATTTACCTTTCTTGTAGCTCACCGGATGGTATGTTTCCAACAAAAACTGTTCTATGTCTTGGTTGAGGAGTTCCTGAAATATTTGCAAGATTTAAAAGAAACAAGCTATTGATCATTTACTTTTACCATGTAATTTTTAAATTCATGTAAAAAAAATTAATTCACCAAATATTTAATAAATATGATGTACAAAAGAACACAATTTCACTTAGGTAACACTCAAAATAAGGAATTCCTAAAGAAATATCTGAGTTATTATTTCTCATGTTGGTGACAAAACAAAATGGTAACATTCAAAAATGAAATAGTTGATAATTTTTATACTTATGAATAGAAAGTTAAAATACAAAATATTTACAAAATGCGAGGACTATTCAGAAATTAAAGAACCTTTACATCTCAAACCACGGGGAGTGTGCCAATCACGTATATTTTGGTGTCTGTGTGCTCAGAATCTGTCTGCATTCAGCCATCACAATGGGAACATTCCCTAGCTGCCTATTTTTTATATTAAAATTTAAAATGTGCGTTGCAATTGAAAATCCCCTGAGTTGTGAGGTGCAGTCTGTGATTTGGTTTTTGTTGGCAAAAAAACTAAAATTGATAGAAATTTATCGGCAAGTGTATGGAGTGTAAGGTAAACAACGGATTGAATGAAGCTCTTTCTGGAAATTGTGCATTCATTTGAAAAAAGGCGAATTTACATTTGTGATGAAAGGAGGTTAATGATGAGAGATTTCCCCCATTGGCCTTATAGTGCGATCTTGCACCCAGTGGTTTTTCACTACTTTCAAAGAATGATAAACTGATTAGCAACACAGCGCTTTGACAATGACAAAGAGGAGCTTTGGGTGTGCATCACTGAGTGGCTGAGATCACTGGTGGCAAAACTCTATCACAAAAAACTTTCAAAGGTTGTTTAACATTATGAAAAGTTCATCAATTTGTTTGATGATTATGTAGAAAAGCAGAGTTTTAGTCACTCTTTCAGATGTATATTTAAAACAAAATTCTTGTGCTTAGTTTTTTTTAAATTCCAAAACGTTCTTTACTTTCTGAATAGCCTGTGCAGTTAAACCCCTGATATCTAGATCCTCTTTATCTTAAAGTACTTGATATGTCGAAAAAAATCCCCCAAATTTTACATAAAAATTCTTACCTAATTTCCATAGTTTTCTTGAAATGTATTTTGTGAAACCCTTGATATGTGGAAATTTTTTGGATGGAAGCAAGTATCAATTACCACCAATGCCAATTTTTGTAGTAGAACCAGTCTCAAAGACATCCGTTTTTAGTTTTTCATCCTTTTTTTTGAAAGTATAAGAACTAGATTGAGAAGAAATAATAAGGAAGTGTGGCTTTAGTTATGAGGGAGGAGCTGTGTGTGTGTGTGTGTGTGTGTGGTCTTTTTTATCTCCATATTTCCAAAGAGGTTAGATTCTTTGAACCTTTCTTCAGAACACATGCAAACTTAGAGGATAGGAGATTGATTTCTTGTAGCTAACCACTTTTGAAACGAAAAGAGGAAGTGTAATAACTATCATTCCAATTTTTTTAACTCCTATGAAATGGCAGGTGAAAATTTAATATTGAATACGCATGATGAAAAATTAGAACATTGATGCTAGTAAATAAAAAAAAGCAAGTTAAAATTGCTGCTTATTTCAAAATCCCTTCCAGTAAAATTTCAGCAATAATAAAAAAAAACATCAAGTTTTTGAGAATAACTGTGATGAAGGAAATTGTAGAGGAATGAAAAGTAGAAAATCAGCTTTTTCAGAAGCAGCCCCCTAATTCAGTTTAACAATATTTAAAATCCAGTCAAAAAGAAAAAAAAAAGCTAGATATCGCAGTACTGAAACAAGGACGTAAATAAATTTCAAACCTTGTAAAATGTTTAAGAATAACTTGTTAATTTTTATGCCAAATGGTGGCATAGTATATATATTAATATATATTATGTATGTGTATGTAACTGTGAGAGTTACTAGATTAATTTTCTCAATAACTTGATAGCTCAAAAACTAGACATCTCAAGTTTTTCTCCTCCTCAAGATATCAAGATTGTACTGTATCATGCAAAAAAGACCATAATTTCACTGAGGAATCACAAAATAAGAATGTTTCAACATTTATTGGTGTTAATTACTTATCTTCATGGTGATGAGAAAAAAAATGGCGCAACTCCGAACTTTTATCCACATTTTTATAGTTTAAAGATATGTCCTTCATTTTAAAGATCAAATGTACTCCAACACTAAGCTTTTGAGTAGTGTCATGTTGTTCACTTAAATTCTTCACATAAGTATTCAAACTTATACATCATTCAATGATAGTTTTAACTACAACTAAATACATTTCTTGTTCCTATAAATCCAAAGGCCATTCATATTGAAACCAAGGGAAGAATACACTTAGAAGAAAATAATAATTCCAGTAATAAAAATCTTTTTTTTTTTTTCAAAGTCAAAAATGAATACATCAGTATCTGGAACCATTAAAGCTATTTATAAGCAGCATGATATAAATGATTGAAACATAATTTTAGAGATATATAGGGGCTGTGTCCATGGATAATGTCATACATTTTTTCAACATTTTGATCCATCCTCCTTTGTCACCAAGTGTCGCGCACACTTCACTTTACCTGCTTCTCTTCCCTACTCACATGTCATGCTATTTTTCATAGGCAAATGGCTGCAAAAAATTGTCATGTCACACTTCTAGTCAGTCACCCCCCCCCCCCTAGTCACAATTTCATGAAACCAGATCCCCCTCAAAATGTGACATCATTTGTGGGCAGCCCCTTACACTTACCAATCAGTTTTGACCAAATAAATTAAATAAAATGTACTTTGCAGTATTAGTACTTTTAGCACAGAGGCGTTTAATCTTTGAAACATAAAAATAGCTAAACCTAGAAGAGGGTCATGACATTATTGTCAATTAATATATGAGGTGCATCAAAAGGTCATGCATACCTAAAAATTTTATAATGAAATAAGTTAATGCTTGGGAAAATTTTGTAACAGTTAGAAGAACATTGGATTTCCTCTTATGTATGTATAGAAGTGATTCCAAAAGTAATCAAAGGATGGCAATCATAATACACTGAGACATTTTATACAAATCAGGTTAGTAACAAAATGCCTTGCTTGAAATGAAATTTATTCAATGCCAGCAGCATGCTATCATTAGCAGATCAAGCATTGGTGCTTAAACTTTTCCACAACAATAGTGCTGATGCTCACTTGGTTTGCATAAAATGTTTCAACATGACAGGTAACTTCCAAAACAACTTTCTTTTGGTTACTTTTGGTTACTTTTGCAATCATTTTTTCATATACAAAAAAAATAAAAAAAATAACACGTCTCTTAATTATATTTGCGCAAACTGAACTTTTTTTCAATATTATTTTTCTTTTTATTATGGATGTTTGAGGTTTGCATAAAATTATGAAACATACAGTATACATAGGCTTGCCAGACGTCCTGGTTTTCAGATAAAATCCCGGTGGCCCGGTCGATTTACTTCACGTCTTGGAAAAAGATAAATTTGATTATAAATAACCAAAAAGGCCTAAAAATAATTAACTGTGAAGGATTATTAGGATTTTATCTGCTTAGGTCATTTTTTGTTTCCCCTGTTTTAGGTTCATAACTAGTAACCATTTATTCATAGCATTGAGAATAAACTGCCATATAAAACACTCCAAAAATCTGCCACAGGTGTATAACCTTTTAAATACTAGAGATGCTGGCAAGGGAAGGGAGGGGAGGGGGGATTCCAGTGTCCCGGTTGAACATTTCAGAAACTTGGCAAGACTAAGTATACATAAATACAGGAACAAAAGAGAAATGATAAATCTAGATACATTCATTCTTGAACTTCTTAGCTCCCAAATACTTTTACAGAAATTCTAAGAATCTTTTGTAATTAATAAAAAACTTACTAAAGTTGTCATTAAGCAATTCAGCTTTTCAACAGGAGAGAATCTAGAATTCAATGATGCTAATTCGACAACCTAATGGGGAAAGATAAATAAAGTCAACTTAAAACATGGAAATTTCTTTGACCTGTGATGAAAACAAGGATGATGTTATGAATAGTACAGCACTATAATTATATTAGCAATAATTTTTACAGACATTGCAAGACTTTGAAAATCAACTACAGAATGAGACTTCATAAAATTGTTAACTCCCTTAAGGCAGTGGCGTAGCTAGGGTGGGGAGGAGGCGCTGCCCGCACAGGGCAGCACTTGTTTAGGAACGGAAAATTGACCCTTCTGAAATGGAAAGAAAAAACATATTTTCCCAATGAGGAAATTATGTTTTGAACCAAAACTGCAGGCAAAAAGAACATCACTTTGAAATCACTACCAGAATAAAACTACTTTGACACAAAACAAGCTTTTCTTGGTAGTATATCAGTACTATTTCTTGTTTTTTACTGAGGGGTGTGGCAGTGGAAACTCATGGAACTAGAGTTTTTTTTAAACACTGTAGCGGTAAACTATACGAGGAAGAAAACTGAAGAATTTACAATATTCTTAATAAAAATTTTGAAGACTTGATTTTAAGGGAGTTTCCAGAAAACCTCCTCGTCAAACAAAAATTTCCCTTTTTAATATCAGGAAAATAGTAATAAGAGTAAGAAAGGGAGGGAGAGGCATAAAATGGTACACCAAACAATTGATTGGGGCCCATCACAAGGGTGGTTTTACATGTTTCAGAGTTTGCTTTGATTTCCCATTTGTTACAAGAGTTCTCTACTTCAAAAGAAGTAGGGAAGAATGCTTTTGAGAGCAGAAAATCTATTCAACAACTTTGGATCACATGTTAATCATTTCCTTTTGAAAAGTAAGTGAATTTCATTTTTTTAACATTTGGTTTGGTCCCTGAACTTGGGCAAACATAGCATAAAATTGCACTATAGCTAATTCAATTTCAAATAATTTGTGGTTGGAAACCTCTCCCACTTCCACTCTTGTTATCTAACATTGTGAACGAGAGTTTCAAAATGAGTTTTAAGGCAGGAAAGCTCCCAAATTTCCCATCTCTTTCCTTAATATTACCAAAGATAACTTAGAAAACGTTTTAAACTTCAATGTCAAAATGTTTATGGGTATAGCCCTGATCCCTGCCTTTTCTCTAACATCAGCTAAAACAGCCTAAAGGTACACATTTAAACCTTTAATTCCGAAAACTTTCCAGCAGAAAACGCCCACCCTCTCTTCTAAAGTCTCAACATAAAGCACATAAAACTTCAATATTTCAAAATGAAATTTCAAAAACAACAGTTGAACCACGACTATCCTTAATCTCCTAATGTAACCACACTTAGCCTAAAATGCATTTTTAGGACATCAATTTTGGAATATTTCAGAGCGAGATCTCTAAATCTACTCCCTTTTCTCACCTAACATCTCCAAAGAATTAAATTGCATTTTTAAAACTTCAATTTCGAAAAATTTCCAAGGGAGAGAAGAGGAACTTTTCAGAGACAAGAACTCACCCCTTTTCCTAGCTTCTCCAAAGATAGCCTAAAATTTTGTTCTTAGAAATTTCTGTGGGAGTGTCCGCTAACCCTTTCTTCTCAAAGATAGCCTAAAATAGATTTCAGCTTCAAAAAACATTTCGGGAGGTAATACTTTCTCTGCTTCCCTCTTCCTCTTAACATTATCAAAGAAAGCCTTAAGTCAGAGGTCAGTTATGGAAAATTTCTAGGAGAGATCGACTTCACAACGTTTTTGGTGCAAAGACAGTCTAGGACTGCGTTTTTGAGACTTTGGTGCTGCAATTTTCCAAAGAAAGCACCCAATCCTTCCCCATTCTACCAAACCACCAAAGATATCCTTGAAGTTGATTTCAGTGGTGGATCTAAACCCTTCCCAAGGGGGAAGCTAGAATCGAAAATTTAAAAACATCATTTACCCCATATATTTCAACGATTCTGAAACAAAGGAAACCATTTTATGATCAAATGAAGAGTAAATACATACTCTATACTAGTTGAAAAATTAAATTTGTTTCTAACATTAAGACAGGGGTAGAAGTGGTCAACTTCTAATACATAGGACATTTTCCACCAAAAATATAGGACAAATATAGGACACGTTTTATGAATAATACTGATATGAAAAAATAAACAATACATAGTATATATAATCTAGATATTCTTGCATAAATTATTATCAATGATTTCAATTAATCATACTGCATACAGTTAAAAAATCCAAATAAAAGTTATAACTTTTACTTAGAATGAGTCTGCAGTTCTTGAATGAATAGCTTCAGAAAAAAAAAAGTTTATACATATATATACGTATTTACGCTTAAGGCCATTTTCTATGTCTTGACTGCCTACGTTAATCAGACTGTGCAAAATCAATTTTTTCTCCAAGTTTCACTATTTTTTTTCCTTGGAAGATACATGAACCTTTTCTTTTGCCTCTGATTGTTATGCATCTCTTCAAGAATTTTCCATTTCTTTATGAATTTTGTATTTAGTACTATGATAAATCATGATGAAACGGAACTCTTTCCTTGGTAATGCATGCATAATTTATTGCTTTCCCAATTGCAGTACCTTAATTGGCCTTAAAACTCTTATTATAGAGTCAATGCTTTAAGATGATCTTTCTTATGCCAGTATTTTTTTGTTTGTGAGAAAAACCTCTTTCAACTGATGCTACATCTTATAAAAGGAGCTAAAGATTTTCACTACTAAAAAACCTAAGTATTTGCATTTAGAAAGCTGATCAATTTTTATCATTACGAAATATTTTTCCAAAATCAATTAATTTACATCCAAGTAACATCCAATCCCCATTACTCAAAATTTTTAACAAGATAGTGACATATCAATGGAAGGATCCTGTAAAATTTTTATTTTTTTTTAAATTTCTGAAAAACCTTTTTTTCAATAACAAATTCTGCTAAAAATATAGTGTTCAAATAATGTTAAATTCTGATTTTAGTAAGAAGTTCAAATTTTGAATCCAGGCAGGGTTAATTTATCCCTTATTTATTTTTTGTATATTTATTTATTTATTTTTTCTTTTTTTGCATAATTACCTACATTTAAATATTTCAAATAGACCTTTTTTTTAACATTAATAGCAGCTGAATCTTCCCACATTTTGTTGTTAGTGAAAAATTTATTGGCAAAGTGCTTCATTAAGTTTGGAGAGCTTGTCATAAAATATAAATCATTGAAGCTTTCTCTTAAAACAAATTGAAAATTTTGTCAAAAATACTTTACAAAATTTAAAAAGACGGGTACTGGCAGAGATTCCAAAAAAAAAAAAAAAAAAAAAAATTTTTTATCAACAAGCATCTTGTTTTTAAGCAGTCTTGAATTGTCAAGTCGTGAAAGAAAGTGCGAATCAAGTGACCAAAATGCTTTTCAATGATAATTTTCTACAATTGTTTATAACAAACTATAAGAATGTAGGAAATATAGGACAATTTCAAAAATATAGGAAATATAGGACACATTTGATGTTTTTTTTTTTGAAAATATAGGAAATATAGGATACAAAGGACTACTTCTATCCCTGTAAAAACCGATTTTTCACAGAAAGTCGGCGTTTCCTCTTATCACACTAATTTTATAACATTATCTATAGAAAGATTCCTCTCCTTGTGAACATGCCCCAAGGCTAAACGGTTCAATCGGTTTTGGCCATGGTCGATCTTAGGTAAGTTTTTATCCGGCGTAAGCAAGAGAAACTTCTCTCTGGTGTAGTTGTCATAACAGGAAGAGTATGAAATATATGAATCAAATTAAACACATTTGGAAACAACTGCTTGTTGCAGCACTTTAATGTCTCAACTAATGTATTTGGGGGGGGGGGCGGTATTTGTTTCCCATAATTTTATTTCACTCTTGACAGCAAGCTGTGAAGGCTCTAAGAATTGGTCGTACATTTCTGCAGCTTTTATAATTTTTGACTCTTCATACTTATGGATATGAGCAGGAATATGCCCTTCTAGTGATAGAATGTTACCGAAACTTTGGGACATATACAGAGCTATGGGACAAAGGGGTTAGGGGGGAGGGATATAGCAGATCCCGTTTTGAGACAGATGAAGGTGAAGTATGATAAAAACCACAAAAGAGACAAGATTCTTGCCCCTCAGATCTGTCAACTGGTTTTGAAAACAGCCAGGGGTCTATGTATTGCACTTAAAGGAGTAAAGAAAAACAAACAATAAAAAATACTATCTTGCAAAATTTACAAAAGCTAGACCACAAAGAAGACTAATTCCCCATTTTACCCAGAAGGCAAACTATTGCAGTGTCTGGAATAAGGTGGGAGGAAAATTGTGGGGATTTATGAGAGAAAGTATATTTTTGGATCTGAAGGATCAATAGCAAATTTGGGATACTTCAAAAAAAAAAAAAAAAAAAAATCCTATACAGCTAAAGATTAAATGTAAAAATAAAATTAAATGTTAACTATAGCTCCTTAGCTCCCCCCTTGGTTGATTTAAACTTCAAAAGCATTTCAATAAAAAGCCTCAGCGCCACTCTCTCTCTCCTGATGTGTACAACTGTGTTAGAATACACATTGTAACAATTGCGTTGTAAAATGATAGCCTAAAATTGCATATTTTAGAGCTTAGAGTGTTTGAATTGAGTATTCAAACATTCCAGATTTCTTTAACATCTCCAAAATAGCCGAAACTTGCATTTTAAAACTTTAATTTCAGAAAATTTCTACGTGGTGCCTCCAACCTCCTAATGTCAACAAATAAAATGCTAAAACAAACTTTCATTTAGAAAAAAAATTGGGAGCAAACGTCAACCCTCTCTTTCCCTGAACATTACTAAAAATTAAATCAAATTGCGACTTTCGACTAACTTTCAGCAACTTTTCCAAGTTTGGGCCCTGATCCTCCTCCCCCCCCCCCCTCGTCTCTTTTTTCTTTAGAATAATATAAATAAAACTTATCATTTTTTTTCTTGAATTAAGTTTCTAGTTTTAATTTATACCTCTTTGTTAGTTTATTGTATTATTTACTTCATGACGAAAGAATGGCAAATTGAGAAACCGCCCTGGATGACAAGCATTGTAGTTATGCCACTCCTTAAGGTCACATATAATCAGAATAAAAAAACGCGAAAGTCTGCCATTTTCAAAAAAAAAAAAAAAGCTTTAGAGCAGTAACCTTTTGACTTCACTATTTACGATTTCAATACAATTTGGCATGAAGGACACATATGACAAGATAAGTAATTCGGCCAATTTTTAGATTTCCATTCTGAAAATTGTCTGCACTATAAATAAGTAAAAAACTCAAAATGTGCAAAGGAAAAAAAAAGAAAAGTATGTTATTACAACTGACTAACATCACTCGTAATCAAGGACGGATCAAGAAATAGTTCAAGGAGGGGGCAGTTGATTTTCAACTTTCCTGATTCACACATGTGTTGGGGGGGGGGGGGGTCACATTTTTATCTATCACAACTAATGGATTTTTCCAAGGAGGTCCCGAACCTATTTCTTTCCTTTCCCATTGAAAGGGGTGTTCCAAACTTTCATTTTAAAACTTCAATTTCGTATTAATTCCGGGGAATGTTTCGGAACCCCCTCCCCAACATGCTTGAAGGTCATCTGATATTGCACTTTTTTGGAATTTCAGCGTTGAAAAATTACCGGAGAAAAGCCACTGAACCCACTCCTTCCCTTAATAACACTACCTGAGATGGCTACAAGCATGTCTTTGGGACTTAAATTTTTTGAAATGCTTGAGAGAAGGAATTCAAACACATCCTCCTAACACCAAAAATTGTCTGAAATTGCCTTTTTGAAACTTCAATCCCAAAAAGTTTCCGAGAGGGAGATTCAAACCCCATCCCTTTTCTTAATGTTGTCAGAGATGGTCTACACTGGGCTTGCATTTTAGAACTTTGATTTGAAATCGCTGGTTCAAGATCTCCCAAGGAAGGAGCGATCACCTCCATCCCCCCTCCCTTGTATCCATCCTTGCTCCTAATTATAGTAGAATGAAAATTTCAAAAATAGTGTAAAGCTAAAAAACAGCTTTCTATTGATATATAACAAGACCTCCTTATGATAGATTTAAGTTTTAGGGTCATTAATAGTGCCGGGGCGATATTGCAAAGGGTGGTTTACCCCTATTAATAGTATTTTCAGAAAAATTCTGAAACACGTCAGCTTAGATTTTTCAAATTTTCAAACAAATTTTTTGGCTTCTTGTAGTTAAAATTTAAAATAAAAGACTATATTGTACTCTCTAATATCCCAATTATCCAATATTTAAGGGCAAATTTCGCCCGATTAAAGGTGTCTGTCGCCAATAAAAAACAAAAACAAAAAAAAAAGGGTTCAATATTTTTAAGTGTCCTATCGATGTGGAAAGTTTTATTCCAATCCATGATCCACACTTGGGTAGGATTACTTATTGCCCCCTTTTCGGAACTTACCAGGTACTGCAGTAAACTATTTACAAAATGTGATACTTGCAGATTAGTTGGTAGTGGTAAAGATTCTTCATCAGAAATTGCATAAGCAGACTCTCCATGAATACATTGCATGATCACTTCGTAGAACAAAGATTCACACGTAGTTACATTTTCCTCAATATTTATATAATCTCATTTTCTCCCAGTCTACATCAAAAAAGATTTCTAAATGATCCCATTCCCTGGTGGCTTTAGCAATTGTTATCATTGCTGTTTATTTAAAAAGCAATTTTAACTAATGTTTTGTTTATAGGCAGTTTCTGTTGCAAAAGCATGATTGAGTCATCTAGAAAATAAAGGCTACTGCTTTCAATTTTTGACAAAATTTTGAGTCTTTCAAATATTAGCCACCAATAAAGTTTTTGTTAGACAACCGCAGCAATCATTTCCGTATTCACTACTTTTCATGTAATCTTGCAACACTGTATACATTAAGGAGCACTATTGTAAATAAATTATACTCCTCACACAAGCTAATAAGCAAAGCAACGTATTAAATAAACTTTTTTTACTTATTTTGGCTGCATTTTTATGCATAAAATGAAAACAAAACTTTCATAACAAATTTGACTTATAAGGAGTACATTCGAGATATAAAGACAATTTTGTGTTTGAAAACACTAAATTATTTTAGAACTCAATTTAAACTTCGAGCTAAAGGAATATTCAAGTTATAAGGCTTAGAGTTATTGAGAGTCGACTGTACTTTTTAAGAAATAAGAATCTAAACTTACAATTTAAATTGTATCAAATTCAGTTGGATAGAAAACATGTCTGTTTCAATCACTTACTAAAAAAAAATTCTATTATTTCATTAGTTTCAAATGTTAAGTAGTATTTTAAACCTCTAAGTTCTTGGGACCCAGAGGAAAACCAAATTTATCTGATAGTAAGATAAGAAGAGGCTAGAGTCTTCAGCCTACGGAGTAGTATTTAAGACATTTAACAATACATACTAAACAGCATAATTTCCATCATTGCTTATGAATTCTTGCCAGTGTGATGGGAATTTGTAAATTAAAGTCTTAAAAAATTCCTTGTCTTTGGAGGAGATTCAGAACTCAAGTAGTGCTCTTTTGATGTCTCTCTTCTTCATTTTTTTAAATTTCTTTCTCACCAACATTTTTTGCAAAGACAAGAATAAGCAAAAATCAGAAAGTGCAAACTCAGAGGAGTATGATGGATGTAAAAGAATTCCCTAGCCTAGTTCTGTAATTTTCTAGAGAAACTAAAGCTGCATGATGTCAGGCTTCCCAGACATTGCATCTTTCAAATTTCCCTCATTCTTTTAATTGCAAAATTATTTGGCAAGAAAAAAAAATTAAAATACTAAAACAGCACTTTTTGTGCACTTCGCCGCCCCCCCCCCCATAGACAAGATATTCTTCAATAATGGGATTTACTAATTGCTCTAATGTTGCAACAAAGCATTAAATTTTGAATATAGATGTTTTCTCACCTAAGCTGCATTTCTAATAATGAGCATTAAGCTTCGAGAATAATTTAGAAAATATCTATCAGATGTCTGAGTAACTTTATCTAGTGATTAAATTCATTTCTAGTATTGAAATTCACTTAAAAATAAGTCAACATTCAGTATAAATTTAATGATTTTTTGAACATAACAGTTGACAATACCTTTAAACATTCTTAACACTTTGGCATATATGCCACGTGTAAACTAGATATAGTAATATCAGGGAAACAAACCAAGCCTTAGTGAATCAAGTCACTTTCCTATAGAATTGCCAGTGTAATTGATTTGTAGCTCCTTCACAAATAAATTAAACTGCTTGGCTTCAATATGTGTACAAAGTATCCCATTAAGATAGCATGAACTCTGTACATCAGGACTACACGCTTGAAGTAAGTAAAAAATACCTAAGAAACTATACTTCTGTGACTTATAGCTTTCCAAAAAACCTGAGAACGAAGCATGGTGTCAGATTGAATGCAAAGAAAAAAAAACCAAGAGAAATAAGCTATTCCTTGATGTGCGTACATGCCTTGGTATGCAGTCAGCATTTTTAGCACCCTGCTACATAAGCATCTGCAAAAAACGATGCTTGTTTTTAATAAGTTTTTTTTTTTTAGTGCACTGGGGTATAATATATCAAACTTTTCTTTTACATTTTCCTCAAAAGACCACTAAAACTGGTAAGGGTACTGTTTTTGATATTTTTAAGATTAGTAGTAGACTAAGGTTAGTACTGGTACCGTTCTTTTGAGTTTTAAAATTTATTTCAAGCAAGGAGTTAAGTTCATTTTTTTTAAATGTACTAACACAAAATACGAAGTTCACTCATTGTACATTATAAAATGCTTTACACATAGTTGATCAATGCTTAGAAGAAAGATACACAAGTGCTACAACATGCTGTAGCTATGGAAGCATTTGAACTTTGAACACCCATGTAGCCAATTAAAAAGTTGAAACATTTAATTTTAAATCGGTTAACTTGACCCTCCATAACAGTATCCATAGCTGCACACAAAATACACCACTATACATCACAATAAAAAAAATTAAATCTGAATCGTATAAGTATACCACTTTACAATGAAGAGTTTTGAAGTAACCATTTCATGTTGAAAATAATGTTACACAGAACTTCTCATTTTAAAACATGCTTAATTCAATAACTTTAAACAGATGTTTTCAGTTCATCCATTAAATCATCCCCAAAATAATTGAAAATTTCTTTATTCTCCATAAATAGAATAAATCATGAAAATTTTTCTAAGTAAAAAGCAACAAAAATTCTCAGCCTTCAGAACAATACAGAATCCAATCACCCATGGGTGGAAAATGCTAAAAGCCCTATTATTTTTGTGAGCAAAGATAAATCCAAATAATATTCAACCTCCCCCCCCCCCCCCCCATTTTTTTTCAATACTCTTTAAAAGTTTGAAGATAAATTGAGAAGCAGTAAAAACACCATTAAACAAATTAGTGAAAATTAATAATTTTGAGAAATTCAGAAAGCAAGAAAAACTTACTGCGCTAGGTGTTTGACAGCAAAATGACTCTTTAACACCCAGCTGATCAGGTGTGATGTTTCCCTCATACAGCGATAATAGTTTTTGATTCAAAAGATTATCCTCTTCATAGCAATACTTCTTTATTGCCGGAAATGCTTTGTCATGTATGTGGCAAAGGATATAACTAGTAAAAATATTATAATTGAATATAACTGTAAAGTTGATACATATATACATACGAGTAATGAAACAAATAAATGCAACAGCAACTATTACTAAAGTATGCCCAGAGCCGCGCCGTCCCTATGTGCGAGGTCTTGCCGCGCACGAAGGCGCCAGAGTCAAAAAAGCGCAGAGTTCTAAAAATCAAAAGTTCTCCAAATGGGGCGGGGGGGGGGGGGGGGGGATCTCTCCAACCAAAAAAATTAAATTGAGCTTTTTATCATCCAAGTTCCGATCAAGCCAAAGGGAAAAATTTTGGGTGCCCCCACTCACAAGAAAATCTTCACGTTTTTCAAGAGAAAATTTTCAAAAAAGGAAGAAATAAAGAAATTTTATCTCATTTTGATGCCTCTAAAATTGTGCCGCCCAGGTCCTTGGATCTGTCGAAACGTGCGTTCATCAGGCCTTGATTATGTTTAATGGGTGGTGGTAAAAAGAACACTGCTCATTTTGAAACAAGCAATCCTCTTGCTGTCTATCTAAGGAAACTGAAAACACATGACGCTAATTAATTCATACATTAGCATTTTTCTTCCTGAATTGTGTGGGATTCTGTGAATACCCTGCATGAATTGCTGTTTCGGGTATGTCTTCAGTACACAAGACTGAGCATATGATGGGCGCAAGAAATTTTCATTCCCTATTTTGAATCTTGAGGTGGATATGTTGTATTATAATTTGTGCAATAAGTCTTTTTGTGATTTTTAATTATGTTTTCGGTCATTTGAATATTTCATGCTATTTTACATAAAAATACTGTAAACCCATTTGCAAACATTTTACTTGTGCACTTTGCGGAATTTAAGAGCCTAAATATATTTTTGCTGAATGCTACTGCAAAAGGGCGCTCAAAAGACCATTTGCACGACGGGGCCACCAGGCTTGGCGCGGGCCTGAGTATGCCCTTATCTCTGTTTATTTTATTTATTTATTTTATTGCATTATAAACAGAGCTTGGCTTACATGCAAATGCATTTATGCAATTGCATATTTTTGCTCTTTTCGACAATGCATAAAAAAATGGAACATTTTAAAAATAAGTGCATATTGTCACATTTCACACTTGAGTTTAGACAGGGGTTTTTTTTTTTTTCAATTTCAAAGCAATTAAAAATAAACATTTTGTTCTTCAGAAAAAAGGGAAAAATCAGATAACAAGGGAAAAGATTTCATGAAAACAAATACTGACTCTACTGGTAGCCAATGAGAAAAGGAAAAATCATTATAAATGACATTGAATGAAAAAGCAAAAGCCTAATTGGAGAAAATACTGAACAAATCATGATTCAATGTAGTTTAACCGATTGATGTGTATATTATTTTCTGAAAGAATAATTTTATTTAATAAGTATTTTTCTCCTTATTTATGAAATCCAGAAATAGAATGCTGGGAAAAAAAATTTGCTATTTTAATAATTTCTTCAATACGTTTTAATGCAAATAATTATTATTAAATGAAATGTTATAAGGATTACAGGATTAAAGAGATCATAAACATATAAAAGAACTCCAGGGTTTTGCGTTTTGTACACAAATAAAGTTTTGTACACAAATAATAAGTGGATCATACGTTAGATACCAACATAAAGAACGTGTAACACTTTTTTGGAATATCCTATTGCAATTTTTTTCTAAAAAGGAAGTGCACAACTGATGTTGTAAATAAAAAATTTAAGCCATTTACCACTAACCGTTTTTGTGTTTAAGAAAATGTATATTTGCACCTACACACATAGATACAGATATCAGAACAAAATTTGTAGAAACAAATTCAGGAAGTTTTGAAACATTTTTTTCGTTGTAACTAAATTTGTTGAAATTTAAGTGGTAAAATTTTTCTAAAGACAATACTTTCTTTTTTCTCAGTACAAGGAAGTAAAATGTAAGCTAGTTCTGTTGCCAGAATACTGTAAAATTTTAATCACGATTTTTTTCAAATAATCAGAGTTTTCAGTAATTCGAGGTTGTGTGAGCCCCAATTACTTTGGATTTTCGACTGTACTGTATTTACTTTTATCTATTTATTTACATTTCATTTTTCTTATTGCTGCCCAAAACTACATGCTTTACTTTTATTTTTTGCAGCTGCTTAAACATGGATATGAATATGCATAATACTTGAATGATATGAGTGATACTTGATAGTTCAGTCAAGATAAGAAATTTATTTTGGAGCTATGAAATATATGTAAAATTCACTTACTTTTCAACTACTGCAGACAGCTCTGTTGACGAATACTTATTGAAAGATTCGGCTTTGAAAGACTTGAAAAATTCCTGCAGAAATGGAATGGCAAAAATATTAATTAGCTTTCAACTTGTACATTATTATAAAATAAATATAGACATGGTGATCACCTCTACTGTCCAGCGAGAGAGACTGTGCAACTTAACCGCTGCATCTGGCAAGTACTCCGGTAGTATCATATATGATGTGTTAAAAACATTAATTTTTTTATCCAGGACCCTTAAGACTTTTGAGCATTCTGTAATTGATTGAAGAAACAAAGTACACCTGATGAGAGAATTTTTATCACAATAAATTACCAAAACTTGACATAGTAAAAAAATTATAGGATACAGCAAAAATAAAGAGGAAAACATACTCATTTAAAGAAAGCAGTAAGTTTTTGCCACCATTTATTATACTGGTGCAACTTTCATCCTAAGAGAAAAAAAAAACTTAAAGCTCATAGCCCAACACATATTCAAACACTTTATGTACATTGAGGAAATTACTGGGGTTCTACATCACTTCATTTGGCTCATTTTGTGACACATCAACTTATTTTGACACTATCCTTCTTTTTAAAGATTTCAACACAAACAACCCCACTTTTTCAATTTCATTAAGTTATGCTTGTACACAAGTGTACTGGAATTCCCAGTCTCTTATTTGTAAGTGTCCCACCATCTTTTATTTTTTACTGGACTATACCACTAGTACAGTACTGTAAAAATTTATCATAGTCACTACATTGAAAGCCTATTATCAAGAACATTATTCTTTGTTCACCTTTAAAGATATTTTAATTAAAGGTGATTTACAGGTGACCATATATAAGCAAGGAGGTATCGTTAAAACTAAAACTTATTCAATAAGCAGAAAATAACTTCTCAGTCAAAGCAAGGCAGAACTGGAAGCAAAGACCAAACAGCTCATTATGGCTACTCAGAAATAGCAGTTTCACTCTTATTTGGAATCAAGTCTGGAATAGTCATAACAGAGCTGGAGGAACTAAAGCTCTCATTAAAAACCTTTCCTTCTATTAAAAAATAGAAGGGGAAAAAAAGACAAAAAATGCCTACAGATTCAACACTGAACCGTTGAATAAGCAGTTGATGAATTTATTGAATGGGTTCAGAATGAATTCATACTATTCTCAAAACTTGAAATAGTTTATTTTAGGGGTGCACAACTTTTTTCAATGAAGGCAATTTATGTTACAGGTATACTAGTGGAGGTCTGGCTGCATGCCCCAGTATTGCTGATGCTAATTAACAAAAGAAAAATTTATATATATATATATATATATATAAATTTTTCATTTGGCTCATTTTGTGACACATCAACTTATTTTGACACTATCCTTCTTTTTAAAGATTTCAACACAAACAACCCCACTTTTTCAATTTCATTAAGTTATGCTTGTACACAAGTGTACTGGAATTCCCAGTCTCTTATTTGTAAGTGTCCCACCATCTTTTATTTTTTACTGGACTATACCACTAGTACAGTACTGTAAAAATTTATCACAGTCACTACATTGAAAGTCTATTATCAAGAACATTATTCTTTGTTCACCTTTAAAGATATTTTAATTAAAGGTGATTTACAGGTGACCATATATAAGCAAGGAGGTATCGTTAAAACTAAAACTTATTCAATAAGCAGAAAATAACTTCTCAGTCAAAGCAAGGCAGAACTGGAAGCAAATACCAAACAGCTCATTATGGCTACTCAGAAATAGCAGTTTCACTCTTATTTGGAATCAATATATATATATATATATATATATATATATATATATATATATATATATAAATAATAATAAAAGCGAAAAATATTGAAAAGACCACACCAAGAGCCCATAGATGCGCAACGCAGCAAAACTAAAAAGCCAAGTAATAATAAAGCCTATATATATATATATATATATAGAAACAATAAATTCCTTTTACTAAACAACTTTTTTTAGAGATGGAGAAAATAACTCAATTAAAACACTCATTGCAAAAAATATTGTATATGCATGGTTCAGAGTAAAAAGATAATTTTTTTTCCATGCAGGAAACATTTTAAACTTTAAATGCTAAGCAGCTTTCCTTGTGACTGCTGCTTAAACATCAGAGGTTCAAAAGTTATGTTAAAAAAAGGGATATGCAATAACTTTTGCAACATTAATAATGTTTAACTTTATCATTTAATGCACAAAAGTAAACATTTTGTTTCAAACAGTAATATTTTTTTAAGTTTAAATACACCAAAGCGATGTTATCAAATCTCACCACATAAATTGAAGAATTAGGCAAAGCTTAGTCAAAACATTTTTCTTTGGGTTTAATAAAACAACATTTTATCAAAACTCTCTTTAGAAATAATAGTTTTGCAATATATAATTTAAAAAATTTAGACACTGTGCAGATGCTATCTTTAATTTCATTCCAGAAAATTTGTAGAGAAATTAACATTTGACAAACTTTAGAAATGATCACTCCTTCCTTCATGACATTGATAGAATTGAAGAGCCAAATCTGATTAAAATTTGCGGTGAGCCTCCTTTTGACCATAGTTGACCATCACAAATTTTTAATTTATTTTTAAAAAATAAATTCCTTTAAAATAACAAGCTGTGTTGATTATTTTTAAATATTATGGTTGTGTATGATAGTTTTAAATATGATCACTTACTCTACCCAAGGTCATAAATACATATAAAAAAATAAAGTGTCATAACAGTTTTTTTTTCTTTATAAAATTTAGTGCAATATGTTTTTTATTAATGCAATGCAAAAAAAGAAAAAAATTACTGCAAAGTCTTGCATTTAATTACCCACTTAAGTTGAAAAACTTGGGATTTTAAGACCACTTTACCCCACCAGAACTTTTTACACGAGACTGCTTTGCACCTCTCCCCCCTCCCCCCCAAAAGTGTACATGAAATATATAGTTCAAAAAACACCAACATAAAAAAAGTCCTTGAGAGTTCAAAACACACAAACACTTGAAATACAAGTGACTTCCTACAACTTGTACTGTAAGTGCTAACCACTACTAGACACTGCTAAAAAGTTGGCAGGGCCATACAGTGTATTTTTCCAAAGTATCCAACGGTTTGTTCTTTTTTTTTAAAGTCACTCTCTTGATAGGCAAGACAGTTTTTACTGAAATTCCTTAATGATCATCTTAAGTAAATTCACTTCTCATTACAAAACACACATAGACAAAATAGTTGAAATTACTGAGAAAATTGAAAATGACACCCCCATTTTTAAAGAAAAGTGGGGAAAAGAATCAGATTCATTAAAAAGAAAAAAACAGGCTTTTAAGGACTTGAGACTACAAAAGGGACTTTTAAACAAAAAAAAAAGGAACAGTTGGAAGCCCTATGTGTTTGTATATTGCATACTGTCTAAAAAAGAAATCTGGCTTATTATTGATGGCACAGCTTGCACATAAACATGATTCTTCCACTTTGAGCGATTAAGATTTTTCTGTAATGGAACCATACCAAGTCCTACCTGGCAAATAAAATATTTATAGCTAGACGTAGGATAAGCATTTTTTGCTGGACATATCCATCCTAGTTTAAATTATTAAACAGAACACAAATGCTACAGAAAAGAAGAAAAAGGTTCTGAATGATTTCCAAGCAGAAAGGATGTCAGAGAAGTTCACAATATTTTCAGAAACTATGGAAAACTTCTTTGTCAGCATAAAATGTAGGCTACTCAAAAAAAAACCTAATGCTTCTGCATGCCAGTGACAGTAAATAATCTTTCTCTCTTAATAACAAAAATTAAAACTTAAAAAATGAAAAATTTACTTTGGTTTATTATAGTAAAAAACACTGAATTGATAACATATTGATTATTACTAAAAATTTGGTGCATAGCTTTTGCTTTTATAATAATAAAGCAAGGAATGTTTTATTAAAATTAAGCATACATACTTTTAGCCTGGTAGAACCGCTTAAAGGTCTCTGAATAATTAAAATTTTATACTGTTTATAATCCTGAAAAATATAACAAAACTCAAATAAATATTCAATACGACTGAACCACAATATTTCTAAGAGAAGTTTATAAATACTCTTCAAAAAGTATATATATATATATATATATATATATATATATATATATATATATATATATATATATATATATATACACATATATATATACATATACTTATATATATATATATATATATATATATATATATATATATATATATATATATATATATATATATATATATACACATATATATATACATATACTTATATATATATATATATATATATATATATATTATGTACTTCTTTTAAACTGCACAAATGTAGGTGAAAATATAATGTTCCTGTACTGCACACATAATAACTAACCAATTTATTTATGAGATAGACAGTACTCTCTCCTTCATATATCTGTGCTGCAAAAGGCACTTAAGTGAGAGATGCTTAAATGAAATTCAACTTGGTTTTAGAGTTAATCAAGTTCCTTCATGCCTAAAATCACAAAATATCAAAAGCAACAAACAATTTTTTTGAACATTATAACTGTTCATGAATTAATTCAAAGTCGCACAAATTAAAAATGTAAAATATCTTGATAGTAAAAATATATCTTTAATTTCTTTTGGTGTACTCAACTATTAATCAAAAATCCATATTTATGTGAATTTCATAAAAAAAATAATAATAAGTAATAATAATCCAGAGAGTATCTTAAAACTGTGTTTTGAAGACAGTTTTGAGAGGGGAAAGACAGAAACTGTGAAAGCCTACAACTTTCTTTCTAGCAAATTGTTCCAATGCCTTTTACCATGAATTTTGGGATTCCAATTTTTCTATCAACCTAGAGTTTGCATTATTGAGATCATTTAACACATCTGCAAAGCTGTGGCTTTAAGAATGCTTTCCCTACTGCATTTGTTGTCAGCTCCTTTTGTCATCTTTAGATGACTCTCTATCCTCCACAAAAAGTTTATACCACAAAAAAAAAAAAAAAAAAAAAAAAAAAAAAACCAGAAGCAGGAGACATTATAGAACTATAATTAGCTAATTTCAACATTTTAAAAGCTTTTGTCACTTTTACTGTCTTTGAAGCAAAATGCAACAGCAAAAGGTTGTGCATTGTGAAATTATGACCATGATCATTTTGATACTAACACATGAAATGCTACTAATTGTTGCCTATGATCCTATGGATTTAAAACTTTGAACGGGAAGAGCACCTGTTGTACTACTAGTTCACAAAACTTCAGGATATCACTAGTTGTACCAATTTTATAGAACAGTTTAAAAACTCATGGGATACACAAGAAATCTTAGCATTCATTGAAAATGTACAATATGGATATTAAAAGTTGCATTTACTTTCATATATTATTATTAAGCTTATTTTACTATTATAGTTTAACTTTTTATACTTAATAATAAGTGGAATGGTTTTGCAAAATATCTTATATTTCTGATATATAACGGTTGCAGTACAGTAAACGGTTTGAGCATATTAACATAATTCTTTTAAGATGAATAAAAATGTATTTTAAGAACCTAAAAGGAGGTGTATCATTTTAAGATACTTTCGATTCATTTCATATTGTTGGTATTTTTAAGAGAACATAATTAAAATCAGTATTAAAAAAAGAAGAAAAAGCTTATCTTGCTTTTATCTTTGAAAAAATTCATTAATTTATGCACCCTTTATAGAGAGTGATGTCAGAAATATATTTGGAAATTCTATTACTATTAGAACATTATGTTTGCAAATTTTATTACAATTCAAAAAAATTCTTATGTATTGCTATCAAGTTATATAATAAAAATATATTTTCAAAATGCATTTGAAAGATAAATTTATGAATGAATTTTACGAAACAGAGCTACTAAAGCAATCTAAAATTTTAAAGCAAAGTTTTCTTACATCATTATACCCAATTTCCTCCATTAAAATTTTCACCACACCTACAAAAGTAAAAACAGTTTTATAATGGTCCTTTACATCTTAGGACATTTATTATCATTATTATTCAGTGGCGCACACAGGAATATTTTTAAGCGGGAGCCCACAATCAAAAATACAACATTCTCTTATCATACCATTCCTATACGCTGCAAAACATATTCTTTTGATTTTAACGATTGTCTGGAACAAAAAAAAATTTTATAATAAATTTTGAACAAATAAATGGCACAGGAGAACAAAAAAAAATGTTTTTTCTTTGGCACCCAGAGTTTGAAAACTAATTTTAGATATGTTTGGGGCTCTGAATCAAAATATGAAATTAGTTTTTCTCACGCAGCTCTCTTTTTCTAGACAAATACTGCTGTTTTACCCAAAATATACAGTTTTAACTCCATTTTGCGCACTTCTAAAGCTAGTACAGGCTTCTAAAACAAGGTTTGCTTCCAGCATATTCGCCCTATTGTCAGTCTGCAGTTCAGTTACGCTCATAAAAATTCACTTCATGAAGTAAATATCTGGCACGTTCAGTAACAATGCTTTAACGAATTAGGGTCAGCTTGTAAGTTCTTGCTTCGCATATATTCGCTTTGTGTGATGTGTGACAGTCAGATTTTTGTATATAATATTTTCAGGGCTCGATTAATATAGTGGGTAATTCTAAACAAACATTTTTGGGGGGATCTCTTCAGTCAAACCTAAAAAAACATTAGCACTAATGGAGAATCTGGGGTGGTGATTTCCAGGGTGTTGAGTTGTGTTGAACCACTCATTCAAAATACTTGCTGTTGGGAGGCAAAGCACCCCACACTTGTACATCTAAAAATATGTAAATAAATAAAGGAGAGAAAAAATACCTTGATTTTCTTAAATAATCGAAGTTTACAATTTTAGTCTTTTTGGGGCCCTTATTTGGTAATTGAGCTCTGATTTATTTGTATCATACAATAGGAGTAAAAATTCCATGTTTCTTTTTTATTTGATCTATGGGTGTAAATTAAACCTATGTCACACATATTTAAAGTTCAATATCTTAGAAATTTGAGCTCCTGTGTAAAAACTGATGTGATATTTGAACTCAGTGTACCAAATTCCCTCTAAATCATCTCCAAATACCTGTGCACAAAAATCACTGTTCCCATGTGTTATCATTAGCTAACCAAATAAATTATCAATAAAAAATACGTAATTAAATTACCAGAAAACACAACATATTATGCATTTACTTTTTTCATGTTTCAAAAGTTAAAAATGGCAAATCACTTGTGGCAGACCGAGAATCTTCTTTGACTTCCAAGAGTATGACTAAGAGTATTTTTGATTTAAAACTGTTCCAAAAATAAACTAACAGTACTTTTGAAGTATTAAAGGGATTTAATGAAAGACTGAATCGGAAAAACAACACGAAAGAAACAAGCTGACAATCATTAGTATGAAAAATAAACTGGCGGAAACATATATTAATTACAAAAATATGAAAATAAAATCCAAAGAAACCCCTTTTAAAAATACAGTAATAAAAATTTTATGTGTAAAAGAATAAAATGCAATATAATGATTGCAAAAAAAATAATAAATAAATAAATAAATAAAAATAATAATAATAATCAACTTATATTTTTGTGTAATAAAACCATTTTTGCTAAAGATTTGTTTTGTCAAAAACGAAAACATTCCTTCAGGAGCATTCATTAGTATTTGAAAATACTAACACTTTCAGCCCCTGTTGTCATAAACTATGATACAAAAAGCAAAGCAAGTATTAAATTAGTTTTAGTTAAAAAGAATCAGCAGCTGACATGCATTCTTGCATAAACAGGGACAGATGTTTGAATTTGAAAAAAAAAAGGGAAAAAGACTGAAAATGCAGAACTAAAATAAATTTGTTCTTAAATATGGGACATAAAATTTATAATAAAATAATTAAATTAAATAAATAACAAAATAAGTAAACTAAAGGGTTTGTATTATGTTATATGTATTTTTGGCATTTAACAAATTTTTGTTTCAGGCACGTCATTTATGTGGGTCAGTGGGGTCAATTTCTCCCCTCCCTGGCTTTGGAAAATAAATGCTTAACTATACAAGTTTGTGAGGTTTTTGTTGTTTTCAGATAAAATTTGCATCTAGTATACATCCGTTGCTCTCCACCCCCGAGGAAAAAACAAAATGATGGGCCAGTTTTGATTTTAATCAAGCAAAAAAACGAATATTGTTTTATTGGTTTGATGATTTTTTCTCACCTTCTTGTTCCAAAATTTTCGTCACAGAAAAAAAGGGGGGGGGGGGAATCCACACATGGTAAACAACGCATTTTTATCAAAGATAAAGATCAGTTACTAATGTTTCTCTGTGATTAAAAGGGAAGGCAGGTAGTTTCTCTCAATCCTCACCATACAACAAAAATATTCATTCGGAAATTGTTCTGAAAGTGAGAGTGAGGGGGGGAGCACCTGGCATCAAATGCCTGCATATATCTCTTTCTCCTCTCCCCCTTGATCAGGCACCCTGAGTACAATAACTTACAGTAGATATGCCACATTGGTATAATTGCCGCACCCGAAAAGAGAAAGAGTCGGTCAAAAGAATTTTAAATGTTCAGAAATGCTGCATTGTCATAAACGCAGCACATAAAAATCTTGAGCAACTCCTCGATATTGATGATATATCAGAGTAGAAAATACCCATTAAAAAGAAAAAAAGTATATATTTGCTTATGGCTCTATACCCAAACTTTTAAAAATGTCATAAAAACGGAATCTCGCTTTTAAATTCCGATTTTCGGAGAAAATCAATAAAATAATATGTACTGTGTACAGGCTTTTTAATTTTTTGCTTCCTTGCACTCTTTTTTAGGTTGTTTTTCTGTTTAAATAGAGCTACATTTCACTTGTAATCAACTATACAAAAAATTGCTGAATAGGAAATTCGGCGTTTCCCGCACGTTTTGAACAGTCGCCAGTTTACTTCAAATGAAGCTTCTAATTGACGGGTGAATAATATATAATTGCATCAGAATGTGCCAGTATCTATTTCTTTACTGCTTTGTTAAAACAGTAGGACTGAAGTCGGGGTGATAAAAAGAAAAGTCGATCTTAAACGCTGCAATGGCAAAAAAGTCACTAACAAAAATTTAACAAGCAAACGGAGTGGCGTTCCTTCTAGAAATTACTGTAGTCAGTCACTGAAAAGCTGAGGATCCACTTGTTTCTTTTGCTTTTCAAAATTGAAACACGCAGAAAATTATCAGTGCGGCATTGTAAAATTAAGAATCAGTGCACTATTAGAAGTGCTATACTAAAGAGAAAAAAAAGTATGAAAGAAAAGGAAAAAGAAGGAAAACAAGTCGAGAGCTCTAAAAAGTAGGAAAAAGTCGGAAAAATAGGAACTCTTGGGGTCTGGTCATGTAGAATCATGAAATACTAGTAATAAAATTATTTTCGACTTTGTTCTCACATGAAATTATTCGTGCAAGTAGTGGGATGAAACTATATAAATAAGACTACAGCCAATTGAAAAAACATCAAGGGTAATAGGAGGATGTCAGGACCCCCTGGACACCCCCTTGTGTGCTCCACTGTTATTATTAAAAAGAAAGAAGGTAAAAAGAGAATGTGGACATACCATCGGGTGTTTTGATGTTTCCATCATCAATCTCCACACTAACACTGTTATTGGTATCAGTGGAAACATAATGACTAAAAAGACAAAATTAAATAATTTTGAAATAAGTAGTAATAAATATAATGCTTTTGAAAACAGTTTGGTTGAATAACAATATAATAATATTGAACAAGAATAAGATTCACTTAATTTCATAATGTTGCCTTAACTTAAAAAAAAAAAACTTTGAATCTTTGTTGCAAATGAGTAAAGAAATGATTCAATAAGCATTAGAAACACCTTGCTGAAAGTTCAAGTTTGATTTTGTTAAAGTACTTTAGTGATACAAAAAAAAAAATAATAATAATAATAATTTGAATTTTGTCATCTTGAATTCAAATTATGTTTTTCGCAATCACGAGTGTGTGTTTGTGTGTGGGGTATGTGTGTTTGTGTGTGGGGTATGTGTGTTTGTGTGTAGGGGGTATATGTATGTGTGTTGGTGTCCCTGTGCTGGCATAAGTGTGTGGGTAGTTGTGTGTATGAATGTGTGTAGGGTAGTTGTGTGTATGAATGTGTGTAGGGGGGTATGTGTATGTGTGTGTAGGCATATGTGTTTGTGTCTGTGTGCAGGCATAAATGTGTGGGTAGTTGTGCGTATGTTTTTGTGTGTGTGTATGTGTAGGTGACTGTATGTATGCGTGTGTGTGTGTGTGTGTAGGTGTATGTATGTATGTGTAGGTGTCTGTATGTATGTGTATGTGTATGTGTTTGTGTATGCGTGCGTGCGTGTGTGTATGTGTTTGTGTATGCGTGCGTGCGTGTGTGTATGTGTTTGTGTATGTATGCGCATGTGTGTAGGACATGGATGCAACCTGGAGACGGCTTTCGCTATAGGAGCAGCATCGTGAGGAGCCGGTCGACGGTGATGGTGCTGAGGGTGGCAGTGGAAAATAAAATGATAGGACGCCAAAAACAGTCAAGTGAGAACAATAAGCAATCGTGATCGCTCAAAAAAAAAAAAAAAAATTGAAAATAATATTTTTAAAATTATGCGGTATGATAAAAAATTAATGATATTTTTTTTTAGATATCATTAAAGTGTTCATTTAAACTCTTTCAATCACTTCAAAAAAAAAAAAAAAAACAGCTTTTATGCTTTAGTACTAACAATGCCTTATTATTATCTATTATCTCTTTTGGAATTATTTAATAAAATTCGCTTAAACACTTATTATCTTGATTGCATCACTCGCTTTAAGTATATTTTTTTAAGTACAAACACAGCTAAATTTAAAAGCCAAGAACCTAACCTTTTTGATTACTTTTCGTTTTATTCATTTTAATTTCCACCATATTATATCAAAGTTATATAAAGACTTGTATAGTGATACCATATTTTATTTTGCCTTTTCACTGAAATTTTAAACAAAACAAGCTATTGAACAAGA
The DNA here is from genome assembly GCF_026930045.1 of Uloborus diversus. Lineage (NCBI taxonomy): Eukaryota > Metazoa > Arthropoda > Arachnida > Araneae > Uloboridae > Uloborus > Uloborus diversus. Next base: position 120,032,891 of record NC_072733.1, read on the forward strand.
CAAATAGTTCCATTAAAAGAAAAAAACAATCCACTAAACAATTAAATTAAGCCATTTGAAGGTAAAATTAGACTCCAAATAAAAAACAAGCTACTAAATAATGTGAACAAATAGATTGAAATAATCCTCCAACTAAATAAAAGAGTATTAAATGCTCCAATAAGATGTTAAAAAATTCGCCTAATAAATATATCAAGGCGTTAATAAACATTAAAAAATCCATTATAACGTACTGTTAAAAAAAGGAGGAGCAAACATGGTAGCAATGTAATTCATTTATTTTCTAATTTTCACGAAGATAGAAAGTAGATAAGTCACCAACTAGAGTTATAACGGAAAAATTCCCATAAGAAAAGGATTTCAAAGCGAATTATTCAAATTTGAACAAACCTTTTGAAAAATGGGGATGGCTTTAAAATATGTAAATCTGAAAAGAAAAAAAAAATTAAACAACATAAATAAAACTGCATAAATGAGCAAAAATTCACAAAATTAATTCATACCAATAAAATCTTGAGAAACTTCACACCCTTTCAGGCTACTTTGATGAGGAACGCAAACGAGCCACAATTTTTTTTGTGCTTCTTTAAACTTTTGGATATATTTAGTCTGAAACAAAAGGTAAATAAATAAAATTAAGGACACAACATGTTCTTAATTTTTCAAGGAATTTTTTTGTTTTTTTAATCATATGTTCAATGTTACGCCCAATGAACACTTAAGCACAAGATCATCTTCAGAAAGTCATCATGTTGTTAAAACCAGTAGCATTGAATGCACATAAAAAACATTTTCTTCGATGTAGGATGATATTTTTTAATAACACTTGAAAAGCATCCATGGTTCCTGTTCTTGTGTTTTTAGGGGTACAAATATACTGCCAGACATATTTCGGAAAAACACTTCTGATCACTACGGATGTCTGTGAGTGCTCGCAAATTACACAAGGGTGGGCTGATCAGTAATGCACAAATGCTTGTTCTAGTGCAATGTCAACACAAATTAAATACCGCACTGTTATCAATTTTTTAACTGCTGAGAAAGTGAAACCTAGTGAGATTCATCGTCATTTAGAGGCTGTTTATTGTGACGATACCAGTAGCGCAGCGAAGGGGGGGGGGGGGGTATGGAGGTGAAAACACACCCCAGAGGCATTGGTTTTAACATAAATGCAAATTCTAACACAGTAGTTTATGACTGTGAAAGGTCTGTTTTGATCAAAAAATGCCTTTCAGAAGTTATTTTTGATTAAAAAAACCCCTCCAGAAGGCATTTCTGGTTGGGTTTGGGGACGATACTGTTGATAGGTATACTGTGAACTGTGAAACAATTTTCAATAAAATTTTGTGATTGTAAACATAGAAAAGCCTTATTTGTTCACAAAACAAGCGGACATCCAATCACTGCTTCAGACAATAATCTCATCATGCCCTGAACATTAAACTTGCATGTCGGGCATTGTTGATGGCAAGTAAATTGGAGTTTAAAAATAAATGTTTTTTTAACATGAACATTGTGCATTCTAGATCATACCCATGCTGATAAAATTTTATTTTATTTCTTTGCAAAGAGTCATGGAAAAAAAAAAAACCAAGGCAAAAAGGCCGTTATCAAACTATTAAATAATTTAAACACAAAGTATTTAAATGAATACATACTTTGTAGGAAACTTCTCATTTACTTTTTCCTCTGTCTCAGTACTGTTAATGAACTTGTATTTCATTGTGTCAGCCTCATCATGCTGCACTGCTTGTGGTGAAGATATGTTGTTTGGGTAAAATTGCTGGAGATAGATGATAATACAGGTGGGTTTGGCGAGAGAAGTGATTGGGTTGCGAATGATACTAATATTTTTACTCGATAGTTTTTTTTAAATTCACGCACCACATGGTAAGTGGCCACCACTAAACTTGATCTTTATCCTTTAAATATTACTAGAGTGCCTTGAGAACAGAGTGGCGACAACAGTGGTGTTTTTTTCCTCCCGGACAAGCTCGGCCCCAACTTTCGTCCAGATGCGACGAGAGAAAATTTTGACCGTTTAGCGGTTTGCCACCAAGTGTGAATCGTTATCGCGGTTTTGGCAGCAGACATGACTTCAGCTTCGTTTCTGAAGCATTTCGCAGAGGCTACTGAGTTTCTCTCCATTCTTTCTTTTCACTTATCCACCAAAAACAAATACATACATAAGATTTCCAAGAAAAACACAATTTGAAAATGATAAGCGACATCACCATTTTGTTTACATATTATGTGTTATGTGTGCATGAATGCAAACAAAGTAAATGACAAATTTTAACTTTCATAAGAGAAACGAATCAGAGAATAAATTCATTACTTTAAAAATTAAAAAATTAAAAAAACCCCGACTGAGTCCCAACTGTAGAATCAAGAGGAAAAATTGAAAATCCTTTTAAAAGCCTTATATTATTAAAAATCAATGTCAAGTATTTTATTTGCTATTGAATAGAAACTGGCAACATATTAGAATATCATTTTAAATCATTGCTTTTAATTTCCTTGTTGGCCAACAATGAATTTGTCAATCAATCGCGTGAATAAAGGCTTAGTCCTTATTAAAATCTGCTTTTAAAAAACATTTTAATTCGAATTCTATGAAATATGGAAGTTCCAAACACATTTTATCAGACGCGGAAAAAAATTTTCTTTATTTTGGTGTTTAATTTTCAAAAAATTTAACTATGTTTTCACTGCAAAAATTGCGAAAAACATTTTAGACGGGTTTAATTAATATCTTCGTTAATGAATGTCATCCAAAGATGTAACCTAGCTAAGAACACTCTCGATCAGCTCTCCTTTCGAACATTTCTTTTTTTCAAAATCGGTCTTTTTTTTTCAAATTAAGAAACATAATATATCTGTAGCTGGGCGGTTCAAGGCAAATCACCGGATTCAAGATCGAGACTTTTGCATTATCTTACTCAACATTTTAAACTCTATTTAGAAGTACAAGAAGAATTACATGCGAAGATTTCAATGAACTAATTTTCATTCTATAAGCTCATAAATGACAATCCAATCAAGTAATAAAAATTATCAGAAAAGAAAAATTTCTAACTCATCTCTTGGCTTTGTTTTTATGACTAAATTCCCTTTCCCTTCCAGGTACAGATACATGCATACGAATAAGTTTAATTAATTTCTACAGTATCCAATTTTTACAAAAATAAGAATTGAAAAGATCAAAACAAACTATTAGCTATAGATAACTGAAATGTACTGTTTCAAAAATGTTGAATTGAATTCTTGATAAAATAATTCAATTATAGTTTCTTACTCTATAAATGCAGACTAATTCTAAACAAAATAAACAATTCACTTTGAATGGTTATCGCAACGTACATTTAAAAAAAAATATGAAAAAAACTTTTATCTTCGAAGAAATTAGAAAAAAAATAAAAAGTATATCATCAGCTGATTGCTGCTACAACTAGGTAATTTTAAATTTGCGTAAAGTTGAATGTTTTACGCAATGGTGGTTTAATGATATATTAGTTTCATGAAAAGATACTAATTCCTTGAGTTTTTTTCCAAACAGTATGAAAAATACTGAGTTGAATTTGCGTACTTTAGGATATACCCCACAGTATGAATATGAATGATTTTAGTTAATTTTAAACTTATTTAATTTTGAACATTCACACTGTGAGGTTTTGGAATTGAGTTTCACATCCCCCTCCCCTTTTATGGTTTATGTGTGTAAATAATAAAAATGTGCACCAGTTTCAATTTTCTCTATAATGAATCATAAATAATAAGCAGCTTCATAGAAAACTTTAAATAGTTTCCATATAATAACTAATGTATGTTTCTTTTTCTTACAATCAAGATGCATTTTATTCTCACATAATTATTTCATTTGAGTAAAAATATTACGGGATGAAACCCATTTACAAGCAAAACTAACTTCTAAAACCCGAAAATCAAACGCTCCTGAAGCGGAGAATGGTTGCCGCAACGTTAGTGAACCCAAAAAGCCTGCCAACACTATCGAAATCTAAAATCCCAAGATCAATGCTCTATAATTAAATCAATATCTCGCTTAGATTTCCAAAAATGATAAAAAGTGATAGCCTATACATTTATGCACTTGAGACATAAGGTGAAATGTCAGTACAAAACTGATTATTCACAAAAAAAGCGTTTTTCTGAGACCCATCCAATCTTCTTGTGTTAAGTCTACGAGACTTTCGTCAAGATGCCCTCCAGTGGACAGAGGCGCTTCCCTGCTTCTCAAGAGGGATGTGCTTGTCGTCGCTCTGATCATTCAAGGCACTCTAAATATTACTAACTTCAATTCAAACTAATTTTGAAAATGAGAGCAGTTATTACATAGTAATTACATAATTTCAACAACTACATTTCAATGCAGTCTGAATCAGAAATAACTGGAAATTTAGCGAGCAACATGAAGCTCTAAAATATTTAGCAGCACAGACCATAATGACCATAAATATAGCTTGAACATCTTACTATTAAAACTAGAAAACAAAAAAAAAAAAAAAAAAATCAATGATTCCACAGCTCTACAAATGGTGATTTCTTTTTAAGAACTGAAACAGAATCGAAAGAGGAATTACTTGACATTGGAGAAGACTAAAAACATACCGAAGTTATTCATAAATTACAAGTTAAAATACTACTTCAGTTTGACATTCTCAAAGAAACTATTAAATGCTTTCATTCTCGTGAACAATTGTTTTGTCTGTTATGAAATATTACAGAAAACTAACATGAAAAGAAACAGAGACAGAAGACAAGTAAAAACACATCACATACCTGTAATTCTTTAAAAAACTGATTGAATTCCAGATCATCAAATGTGAGCGCCATTAATTATTATTTCGCGAAAAGGAAGTTCATTTGAAGCGACATTACATCAAAGATTTAATCTTTCAAAAATTAAATATTGCACTTCTAAACGTCACAGCGTCGAAAGATGTTCACATATGACATTTTTTTTTTTTTTTTTTTTTTCACTTTGTTTTGGTTTTTTTTTCCCCCGAGGAGAGATTTTAGAGGTTGGAGTAGCAAAACCCTGCTTGCAATTTAGGATTCAGTTAGACGACTCGCCGGTAACAACCGGTTGAACCGTGCAACAACGCGGCATCATTTTCCTATTGGTCGAAGACCGCCTGAGGCAGTGTTTCTTCTTCTCCCGTAGGATTAACATGGAGCGTATGACAGTGCTGTGGAAAAACCCAGAATCCGGAAAATTAAAGGTGAGTCCAAGATTTTAATGCTCATATTACTGTTCTACAATGTTCAAATTATACGTGTGTAGCTTTACTTGAGTGAGTCCATTCCTATTTCTTTAACTATCGCGTAATTATATCAAGAACATGTGTTCCGGTGTGCTAAAATTCCCTTCTGACACTTTATTTGGGTCTTTTGTAGTTAGTTTTCCTGTTAAATCAATTATTCCAATCACAACGTTATTGAAAAACAACACTTTAAGACAAGGCAAAAGTTTAAATTGTGTAAATTAAATTTTTTTTTAACGATAGATCTCTGTATTCGGTTTGGCGCGATCAATTTCGTGCTTGGCGACGAGTGAAAGTAAACAAAACATACACTTGTGATGCGAGGAGATCTTAACTTGTGATTTGTATTATAAATGCTGTATGTTGCAGAAATTTTTATTTTAAATGAATGTGACTTGATATTAAAACCCATTTTAACTTATGTTTTAATGTTAAGGTTTTTATTTTTCCTGATCATTTCTTCGACAATAATTGACTTATGTATCGTTTTTAATGTTCCTTCAAGCTATTAAACTCCAAGTTAAAACTTCTCTTTATGCAACGTAAGTATTTACAGTGTCAAATTTTTGTTTTTTGAAAGGAGATGCTGAGGAAATAAAATGCTTATAAATTATAGAACTTTCAATGATTGCTGGCAGTATTTTTTAATACCATTTAGATTTAAGGAAAAACGATTTGTTATGATTTTCTGCCAAATATTTATTACACCGACCTATATAACGCAATTCTCTATAAACCACCGCACAACTTTTCAGAAGTAAACAATAGGTTTTAAAGTTAAAAAAAATCCCTCTGTTTTGCTTTGCACACATAAAAATTGTTAGGCAAATTAAATTTTGAAACAGTTTTTCATCTTCCCATCATAATTCAAAGCATTTAAATGTAAACTATTATTCACAGTAAAAAGAAAATACCAGATGGCTCTTGAAAATGCAGCTGTTATGCAAACCATGAAGCTACAAGAAATGCAAGATAATTAATTCACTTTCTTTTGATTGTGAAACATATTTATTTGTGAATAACTAATTCTATAATTAGTGCTTTACTACTCATTGCAGATAAAACCCATTCTGAAGTGCCAATATAGATATATTCTGAATATTAGTTCCAAAATTTGTGAAAAGACCTATATAACGCCAAAACCTGTATAATGCAAAAGCTTTGGTCCCAAGGTGTGCGTTATAATGGTCTTCTACTGTAGTTGAAATTTGTAAAAGAAATGTCAATTCGATTATGAAATTAATGTAACCACATGAATTTGCCAAAGTGTTTGAGGTGGATATGAAGTGCAACACTTGCTTGACACACGGCACAGTTTTTATAAATTTTTTAGGTTGAGCGAGCCAATTTAAAATGTACTATTTTATTAAAAATTTAATGAACTGTAGGTTTTTTTTTTTGGTAATTTACTCTTTTTTTATTCAACAAGCATGTCAGTCGCTGTGTGTTCCATCATAAACAGAAAACTGAGATGTTCTAAGTTCGTTTCAAGTAGCGTGTTGCTACTTTTTATTATGCTCTAATTAGGGTTTACTAATTTTTAGGTTACCTAGTTATTTCCTTTCCATGCTACTCTTTCTTAATCACCTGAAGAATAAAGTGCATGCTATCACCCCACTTCAGGTTAGTAAAAATTACTATTTTTATTGAGAAAATGATTTTTAAATAATTATGGCCATGATTGATACATAATTAAGTTTTAACAAGTGTTGAATTACCTTTGAGATCAGGACCGTTATCATGGGTTTTTGAGATTGTAAAAGTCCTCCCAGCCACAGCTCGTGTTTGTCAGAAATTAGGTACATTTAAAGTTTTGCTGGTTGAAATATCAATACTTTTATGATAAAATGCTGAATCAAAGATTTTTTAAGTGAAACTTTTTCTGCGAGTGCTTTGAAGTTATGATCCAACTTTTTTGTGTGACGAAAAGCGGTGGGGATAAGCAATGTCGGTTAGAAGGAAAGCAGTTGCTTGCTTGCCTTGAGGTATTGGAGAAAAGTGAGACATTACACTCTTCTCGCTTCCTTTCTCATTTTATATGGTTGCATGTACTGCGTTCACGCAGCTCGGAGATCAATATGTACATTTGTAATTACTTACTTTAGTTATCGTAAACAGATCATTTCTCTTCTTAAGAAGGAAGAAGATGATCATTATCAGTGGACACATGTATATAATTTTATGTAAAAATATGAATAAGAAACACAATCTGTTCAAAAGTGTTTGATGAATAGTTAAAATGTTTCACATCTATCGTGTGTCATTATGACACAACCTGTTTCTTGAAATCAAACTTTAGAAGAATTCTACTCTTCTAGATCAGCAGAAAAATAAAGTACATGAAGCTCTCACCCCACATCAAGTTCGTAAAAATTCGATATTTGGTGGGAAAATGATTTTAAAATAATCCTATCTCGATTAATGTGGAGTTAAATTTTAACTGGTGTGGAATTGCATTTTAAATTAAAGGCTGTCATCGTGGGGTTTTGAGATTATCTTTAAAGATCAGGGTTCGAAAATATCCAATATTTTGATATACAGTTGAGTCCCGACTTACGCGAGGGATGTGTTCCAAGACCCCTTGCGTAAGTCGAAATTTCGCCTTGTGGAAAAAGGTATGTGTAAAAACTTTTATAAACATAACCAATCATTTTAGACACGTGTAAACACAACCTTAAACAGTTAAAAATCTTTTCTTAACCATACCTTACTGTTTCTTACATAAAGAGCTGAATTTTCATTTGTATTTAAAAAAGCCGTTTTATTCAACATAAAATACTGCTATGATGCACAAAACCAATGATCAATGGGAAAGAAAGACATAAAATAAACCAGTACTGTACGTATGGCATGTAGTAAGGAGAACAAATGCCCTATAGTTGTTCTGTACAGTTGATTCAGTAATGATATTTGTAACTTAAAAAAAGTGAAAATGATGATTTATGCTGCAGTTATTCTGATATATTTTTAAATACAGTTGCTTCATTGGTTCTTTTATCAAGTTTCTATCTATGGCATTATCCCTCTTCCTGGTTTCTTTAATTTACAATAAAAAACAGCTTCCATTTTCGTAATTTTTGCATTTTGCGTGGATACTATTACTCGGTGAACTTCTATGGATTTCCTTTTCTTGACTTTTAATTGTACGTATGGAAGATTCACTCATACCGTCATACCTAATTGTTGTGCTACCCTTCGAAGCATTTTTTGGTTCAACTTCAGCTTTTCAAGAAGCTTTACCTTTTCTTTAATTGTCAGAAACGTTCTCTTTTTCTTTCTATCTTCACCAACTTTAGATAAAGCAGCGCTCCTAGGTGTCGTTATATTTTGTTAACGTTCGCGTTTAGAATGAAAAAAAATAATGGAAAATGATAAGTAGTTATTTATATAAGCGATAAAAGACTAGTACAGTGTGGGTACTTCTGCTCTCAGTGATTCTAAAGGGATGAAGGTCGGTTCATGAAAACAACTTACTCACCGCGGTTCCTTTCCGAAAATTTTCATGTTGCGGGCGAGGAATTCGCGCTAGCTCAAAAATTCTTTACTGTTGAAAGAATCGCGTTATAGCCATTGCGCAGAAGTCGGATCGGTAACGGGAGTCGACTGTATATTGGATATTTTGATATTTATCCGATGTTTTCAACCAATGCAAAATAAAGTGTTTAGTAACTGCTTCCTTAAATCAGAGTTATTTATTTTCTTATATTATTATTATAATGCATCAACTTTAAAAGTAATTTTTCTTTCATTATTTATATTCATTTATTACATGTTCATGATTTTGCCTCACCCACTCAAAAAGTAATTCAATTGCATCCGAGTTCATTTCAACCACTCATAAAAATAAATATATAAATAAATAAATATTCAATTTATCAGAGCTTATCTTAATTTGTTGAAGTCTTTAGAAAATCAATACTTTTGTCAGGAAATAGAACATTGAAATAAAGGGGAATTCAAATGCTCTAAAACAGTGGTGCCCAACATACGGCTTTCAAAACTGATTCAAGTGGCCAGCTGAAATATCAGGTATAGATAAATGAATTTACTAAAAAATGTGGCTTTATTTTAAAGAATTTAATTTCAAGCATCAGTATATTGCATTCTCTATATTTTTACTTCACTTAAATTTATATATTAAAAACAAACAAAAACAGTTTATGATTAATTTCTTTAGTATGCACTCACATTTTTTCAATCACAATCACAAGTAAACGCTTTGATGAGGTAGTAGCATTCACGTAAAAGTTTAAGATAGGAGTTCAATTTTTTTTTCCGCAATCTTGACTAAAACCATTAAAAAAATTAATTCATAGTTTTTTGAAAAGTACTCAGGACTGCTGAAATAACACTTTCTGGAATAAAATTTGTTCAATATAACTGTACCATGTGATTTCATTCTAGGATTTGTAGGACCATAGGAGCTATTTGTTGGTCAAAAATAAAATAAAAAACATTAATATTATTCAAATAATTGGAACCCGTACAACATGCCCCACTGTCCAACGTGCCCCACCTCCCCCTACAATTTTGTTGTGGATATTCCTAAGTGAGGTGCAGAAAAAACAAGCAAGTTTTCTCACGGTCCCTAAAAAATTTAGAATCACGAACGTTCATTACTTGTTTTAGTCATCATAAACTGATGATTTCTCTTCTTAAGAGCAAAGATGATGCACAGTAACAAATATGTACATAATTTTATGTACATAATTGAATGAAAAACAATCTATGCTAGTCAAAAGAGAGTGATGAATTAGGTAAAATATTCCCCTGTAATATGTGTTTTACTTTTTCAAGTGTTTTTAAAACACATCCTGTTATTTGAAATTAAATTTTACAACACACTTAATGCAAAGTAGTTGAAATACAGCTCTATTTCGATTAAAGTGTGTTTATTTATTTTCCATTTATAATTTTATGAACTAGTTTAAAAAAACATTCCTGCCAATTGTGTTCAGCCGTATTGATGATTTAGCACATTTGAAGTGTTTTACTTCTGCTTTTAAATTAATTTGCCCTTAATGTTTTTTAAGTTTCTTCCAGATATTCTGCAACTTGAAGAAAGCTCAACTACCAGCTGAATTATAGCCCTGATGCAGATGTTCTAGAAAACTCATGATAGTATTGTACTGTTCGCTTAAAGAATTGTATAATAGAATGATCTCCAATTTTAAGTTTACAAACATGTCCAGAAATCATTTTCCAAGTTTTCTTAGCTTGACAGCTTTATCAAAACTAATTTTAATGAAGTTGTTTCAAAAAAATAATAAACTTCCATACATAATATGCCATTCATGTTTGTTATGCGTCACTGTATGCTGATAACTTTGCAAAATTTGTTGCCGAAATGGTCTTTTGACTTTCAACAAGGACGTACAAACCAACGAAAATTTTGTGTTTAAATGCTAAATAGTGTAATTAAATTAAATTTCTGATCTTCTTCATACAAACAATGCTATATTTCTGGTTTGTCACGCTTATTATCAAATTTATTATCATTCATTTGTATAATAATATTGAAATGTAAAGAGGTTAAACAAACAATAATTCAGCAGAAATTGAGAAATAGCTGGAATTCTGTTTTGATTCTCCAAATTTAGAGTTTTGAATTTGTTTTGTAAAACAAATGATTTCTTAAGGTTCATGCTTGTTTGTCATGTAAAAATATTGTTTTCAATTTAGATGTTTTTTGGAATTTAATTCAAGGCTAAAAAATTTAGGTATATATAAAATTATGAAAGATGCAATTAGGTTTGTTTATTGTTATACCTTACTTCAGCATTAAATGAACAGTTCATTGATGCTTATTCTCTTCCTGTAGTTATGCAGAAATCCCCTCCCCCCTCTCAAGAAGAGATTTTTCTGCCCACTTAAACTACAGGACAGAATTTGAATAACTTCGAATAACTCTAATTTTGGAAGGGATAGGTAGCAACTGTTCTTGATCCACTTCCGACTGTCAATGCACCTGTTCTGTGTCTGACTGAGTTCTGGAAGCATTTTTCAGGATGTTGGAACATAGGTCGTGTTCATCCATCCATGATATGGGGTAATAAATGGAATTACAATCTATATGAAAAAATCTGAACAAAAAATTCAATTTATTTCATTCAAGGGTTTTTTTCCCCAAAAAATTCACTTCAGAAATAGTATAAAAGAAAATAAATTACAAGCATCAGTGTATTTTGCCCTGTCTAATCAAAACTCCCTGATTGAGTAGATGGGAGTAAAGCCTGTAACAAAATTTATTTCCTTTATGCTTATAAGTGATTGAAATTTTTGATTAAACTTATGTTTGGTCCATAGTTTTTAGTTTTAGGAAATGATACTTTGAAGAAAGGAATTTTTAAAAATTTGGTAATAATAACCACATGTTGAACATCTAGATATTTTGAAGTTACGTTGAATTTCAAAAAACACAAAGATTAATCTTTGCTTATTTTGTTACTTAAGCAGTTCTTGACAATAATAGTTGGCCCCAAAATTTATAAAAACTACAAATCCTGTTTCAGTGCCCTGAATTTGATTTTGATTGCCTCATTGAGAAAAATGTCTTCTTTTCCTCTTTTTTTTCATGTAAAAATGTTGGAAATTCTGTGTTTGAAATAATGTTTACATATGTAACAACACCAAAAAAAAAAAAAAAAATGAATATTAGAGACTGTTGTTGTAATCTTTATGTGATAATGACCTGAAGAGTGATTATGGAATGAATGAGTTTTCTTCATGCTAAGTTGTATTTAAAATCTCTGTCAAAATTAAATGTAAACATTGCTTTTCCAACAACATTGAAAATAAGTACAAGTCCTCTACTGGTGCTATGAATGATATTTTTCTTTGTTTCATTAAGAAAGTGTCTTTCTTTTCTTTATAATATTGTTTTGATGTGAAAATATTGTTCAAAATTTAAGTAATAGATGTATGATGCAGAGAAATAAATAAATAACAATAGATGTATTTGTTTCTTATTCATGAGTTGAAAATAAGTAATGTTTAAAATTACACCACCTCAACTCCTCAATTTATTTCTGTATATTTCTATCTATATCAAATTAAAGTAATAATTTTCAACTTTATTCAAATTAATATTTTAACCAGGAGTCCCTACTGAACCAATTAAATATTTAGAGGATCTTGGTATCTTTTCTTTCTTTTTTTGGGGTGGGGGGGGGGTTACCTATTTTTAACCATCTACCTATTTCTAGTATTAAGCTTTCAAATTTTCCTTTGCATATTTATCTTTCAAATTTTTAATTTAATGTTTAACTTAATCACATTTAAATCAGAAAATTGTACAGGGTAAACTTAAACATGTAATTTTTTTAATAGCAAACCATTTTAACTAATAATATTGCTTTTTAGATGGTTACAGGAAATATTTTTAGATTTAAAACTCTTTATAATGCTTGTCTTTCCGAAACAAAAACAAGCAATTTCTAATGTGCATTATTTGTCGTTCATTTATTTATTTTAATTTTCTTACCTTTTTTTTTATCTTTTCATTTATTTTGAATCAATTAAATTCTAATACATGGAGGTGAGAATTCACATGCTGCAAACCAAGAAAAAATAAATAAATAAATGAAAATTATTACAAAAAAGAAAAACCTGTCGGCAGATTTAAATGGATATATTTTTGCTGAAATTAAAAAATATTCAATTATTCAAAAAATCAGTAATCCAACGTCAGAAAGCAAATATTTGCAAAATATTGCAGACACGTGTTTCGGTGTTACAAGGAACACCTTTTTCAATGCAAAGAAATGTGAGCTTCTGGATGATCCAGAAGCTCACATTTCTTTGCATTGAAAAAGGTGTTCCTTGTGACACCGAAACACGTGTCTGCAATATTTTGCAAATATTTGTGCTTTCTGACGTTGGATTACTGATTTTTTGAATTTTCAGCACAAAGGTATTTATTCGTTATTCAATTATTCCTTAGTTTTGACTGTAAAAGGCATGTGACAGCAAAGTTGCACTTTTTGAAGATTAGCCCATTAGTAAGGGCTCTCATATGCAAAATTTTAAGGGGGGGGGGAGGCTCAAAAGTTTTCCCTATGGTTTAGCAGACTATTTTCCCCCATGGAAACCGATTTCAGTACACATTAGGGACATTAAAATTTTACATTTTTTATAACTTTTTTATTAATGGCTGGGAAAGAAATTTTCATACATTTTTGCAAAGAAAAAAACGCACTAAAAGCAAAGAAGTTGTCATTTGCCCTTGCCCATTAGTGACGGAAGTTTTTAATTAAACTAATGTTTTGTTAACAGTTATGGGAAACGACACTTTGAAGTGGGGATTTTTAAACATTTTGTAATAATAAACACATTTTGTACATCAACTATTTTGAAGTTATGTTTCATTTCAGAAAACACTAAGACTGTTCTTTGCCACATAAATATAATAGTCACGAACATTTAATTTTAAATCCTGTCTTGATACTCTGGTTTTGATTGCTCCATTAAGAAAATGCATTTTTTTTGGGGGGGGGATGAAAATGCTGGAATTTTTGTGTTTTAAATAAAGTTTATAGATACAATAACACCAAAAAATAAATTGAACAACAGAGATCTATGTTGTTTAGAACAACAACAAGATTACAACAATAAGATCATGCTATTGATCTGAAGACTTAGCATGAAGTAAATGAGTTTTCCTCATGCTCAATTGTTTTTAATTTTTTGTTTTTGCTTTCTCATAAAAATTCAAAATAAATACAAGTGCTTGTTTGGTGCTCTGAATTGTTTTAACTTTGTTTCATTAAAAAAAATGTCTACTACCTAACTACCTTTCATTAGAGTATTGTTTTGGTATAAAAATGTTGTTGAAAATTTTAAGTAATATATAGTGTACTTTCTAGAAATAAATATAAAACAATGGAGACGTCTGTTTCTTATGCATATACAGGGCTCCCAAATGGTCCGTTTTTCCCGCCAAAGTCCGTTTTTTAGGATTAAATCCGCTTTAGACCGCTTTTTAACATTTTGGTCCGATTAGTGCGCTTTTATATTGTTTTTACTTAAAAATCAGAATTTTAAAAATTTTCTATTTCGTTAAAAGATATTGTACACCCAAACACGCGGCCGCGGCGCCTTAACCTGACTTTATGTCGCTTCAGATTGACGTTATTACTCCTCCTTCAACCGCTGCAGCATGGAAATCCACAAAAAAGAGAGGTTTGGGGGAGGAGTTATGACGTCGAATCGCGGAGCAGGGTGCTACCGATATTTCTCGGAATTATAGCCTCACGTTTGCAATAACGAATGAACTTTCCGATCTCGAATAAAACTCGAATATTCCTTTATTTCAAAGTTTTCATCGGATCCCAAGCTCTTGAGACTGTTGTGGAAACTTCCCATAACTCGCAACGTTTTAGCCTTAGTCGCGCGTTGACTGCAATAGTAACGCTGCTATGAACCACCCCTTTTGCAAATGAATTTGGTAGTAATCTCGTGGCGCATGCGCCATTTTTTTTTTTTTTTTTTTTACAGGCGCATATGTTTGTAAATTTTACGCCCTTGAAAAGATCTTGGGGGGAAAAAAAGAGTTCATTTTCCAAGTGTTTGAATTGAAAGCCTTGGAAAAGTATGAAAAGTTTCTTTATTGCTTGAACTCCTTCAAAAATCATTACAAGCAATCTAAAGCATACTTTAGATTGCTTGTAATTCTTTTAAAAATATTTCATCAGTGCAATTTTCTGAACATATGTTCGATATGCAGTATCGCGAAAAGTTACTTTTGTGTTTGAGGTTTCAATCCTTTTGCATCTTGTAAATATTTTGATGTTTTTTACAGTCGGAAGTTATTTTGACATGTGCTACCTTAGATTAGCTTATTTTTCGTTTAATTTCAATTATTAACGAAGGAATTAGTTTGGAAACCTTGACAACATTGAACTTACTCGGACTTCGCGGAAAACTGCATCTCGCGTTTGAAATTTCAATCCTTTTGCATCTAGTAAATATTTTGATGTTTTTGACAGTAGGAAGTTATTTTGACATATACTACTTTAGATTAGCTTATTTTTCGTTTGATTTCAATAATTAACGAAGGAATTAGTTTGGAAACCATGACAACATTGAACTTACTCGGACTTCGCGGAGGAAAACTGCTTCTCGCGTTTTAAATTTCAATCCTTTTGCATCTTGTAAATATCTTGACGATTTTTACAATCGGAAGTTATTTTGACAAGTGCTATCTTAGGTTAACTTATTTTTCGTTTAATTTCAGTAATTAACTAAGGAATTAGTTTGGAAACCATTACAACATTGAACTTACTCAGACTTCGCGGAAAACTGCCTCTCGCGTTTGAAATTTCAATCCTTTTGCATCTTGTAAATATTTTTATGTTTATGACAGTAGGAAGTTATTTTGACATATGCTACTTTAGATTAGCTTATTTTTCGTTTAATTTCAATAATTAACGAAGTAATTATTTTGGAAACCATTGTGACATTGAACTTACTCGAACTTCGCGGAAAATGAGTTTTAGTGTTTGAAATTTCAATACTTTTGCATCATGAAAATTTTAAAATATTTTGCCCAATCGAATGTTATTTTCCCAAATGCTACCTTAGATTAGCATGTTTTATGTTTAATTTATTAGAAAATAAATAATTTTTTTTTTATGGGAAACATGCCAAAATTGAACTTGGTTCGTGAAAATTTGCTTATCTGAGCTTTCAATCGTTTTGCATCTAATAAATATTTTTATATTTTTGGCAATTTGAAGTTGTTTTGACATGCTACATTAGATTAACTCGTTTTAATTTTTATTTAAATAACTAAAAAATTAATAATATTTTGTTTTTAATTCAAATTTCTAGTTTTGTAAACTTAATTATTATTAGCTTATTTTCGGTTATAATTTTTTTTATAGGGGGGGATATTAAATGTAAACAATTGAGTGCATAACAATTTAACTTAGTGTTTGTATTTGAAACAAAGTTGAATTATAAAATTTTATAAAGTTGAATTCATATACATCATTTTATTGTCATGCTGCCTGCTAAAGAGGGGAATATTAGTCCCCCCCCCTCCACCCATAAAAGTTCAAAGCACTCATATGTGCTTTGAACTTTTGGCCTTGCAATCATGGAGGGGTTTTTTTTTTTTTAATCTAAGCTTTATGATTCTTAAAAATATACTTTGAATATGAAAATTGCAAAACTAAACCTCATGTGATTTGCTTCTTTTTGTGATTAAGCATTTCAGACATTTTTAGGAATACTTTCAATACAGTAGATCTTTTATCAAAGTGTCTCTTGTAGAAAAAGCAGTTTGTTTTCCTATACTTTTTATATTACTTTCTCTTATTTATAAGTTAGCATTAAATGAAACCTGCATGTAATATTTATAGTGCGATGGGGGTAGTGCCTTGAAAAATATTTTTTTACTCTTGAAGAGTGCTTAATTTTTTTTTCTCCCTAAAGGGTATGAACCCTGTGATAAGAGATGAAATTTGAAATTCAAATATAAAATAATTTTATTATAAACTCAGTTGTAGCTTTGTTGAAAATCAAAACAATATATTTTAGGTTTCGATGTGAGTTATGGGTAAGTGCAAATTTCTCAGCAAATAGTTAGATGAAACTGATGACGATGGAAACAAAATTAGAGACTGGGGAAAACAACAAGAGAATCAAGTTTTTTGTTTGGTGTATGATAGATTAATATCGGTTGAGAAGGGATATAATGCTGTTAAGAAGCATTACAAGACAGAAAAACATAAAAATAATTTTAAACTAAATGAAGATGAAGCGCAGCTTCATCTATGCTTCAGTGAGAGACTACCAGCATCCCTGGTTCAAGTCAAAATGTATCATTATGCTTATTTCCCTACTAGCAAAATTTCTTGCATCAACCTTGACAGATCTTGATATTATACTGACGGCGTCAATATTGACGTGTTTCATACTGCATAAAGCTTGCATAAAGATTAAAAAGCAATATTACTATAACAACACGTATGCAACATTGCATTCATCTTAAAATATCAATATTGATATTATCTTAAAATAACAACATTGCATACATGTTGATGCCGTCAAGATGATATTGATTTCATGCTGTCGCCGTCAAGGTAATTAGTACACAATACAGCAGATGGACCTTCGTTGATACTTGCGCATCCGCACAGTTCTTTCTACCCAGCGTCCCTCGCATTGCTGGCACATTGATTCAGTCAGTTCAGAGGAGTTGCACGTGGCTTTGCATTTTTTAGGCTTCGTTAAGTTGGTTGCTTAGTTATTAGTGTGGAATAGTATTGTTTTAGGAATAACTTATGAATAACTGATATTTGCATTTGTTTATTAATATAGTACTAAACAAGTCATATCGCAGACGATGTGCGATCAATGTTAGAAATGGCCGAAAATAACAAAAGGACATGAAGTCCAGAATTTCGTATTATCACTTCAATCTCACAAGTAAGATTAATTTTATTCAATGGTTATTTATGTTATTCTTTGAGATAAATTCATATGTTTTGTCCATGGGATATTTTCAATGCTGACATCCATTTGAAAATGTACTTTATTGTATTTATTTATTATTTTGCTACCTTTACTCTTAAATGTGCTATAAAAACTTCCGCAATTATTTCTAAATAGGCATTTTTGTCTTTATAATACAATTAGAAGCAAGAATTTAAAAAATAAGTCAAGTATTACGCAAAACGAAGAAACTTTCATTTTTTTAAATTAAAATACGAGTACTATTAATATCTTTATATGAATTTCCGATCAGATGTCAGCTTTACGAAAATATTCTCAGACTAGAAAACTATCTTGAAGAATAACAGAAATAATTAAAGAATGAAATTTAATTCTCGAGTTTGAAGTGAAAATGATACAAATAAATAAATGGATAAAACACCTTGCAAACGTGCTGATTTCATACTGTCATGTCAATGTATCCTGATATTTTCCTGTCATACCAATACGTATGTAATATTACAAAAGCAAGATCATCTTGCCTAGACCTTGATTTCATGCTGTCATGACAACATCTTGATATTATCCTGTCATATCAATACGTATGCAAGATTACAAAAGCAAGATCATCTTGCCTAGACCTTGATTTCATGCTGTCATGACAACATCTTGATATTATCCTGTCATATCAATACGTATGCAATGTTACAAAAGCAGCCTACCTTGATATTTTCCTGATATTATGCTGCATACACCTTGTCAGTCAATATTGTGGCAGCCTGCTGACAGCATAAAGGGAGTAACATAACAACATTGAGGCAGTATTAATGCAAGATGATTTTTCTTGCATGTCAACCTTTATGCAATACTGAGGCAAGATATTTTGCTTACTGGGTTAGTTCTAAAGAGACTGCCTTAAGTGCTGAACTAAATGCCCCGTTCCCATTCAAATATTTGTGTAAATAATATTATTCAACGAATAAAAAGATCAGTTTCACAGGTGATAAAGGAATTGTATCATTATTATAGTTAATTAACCAATTATCTTCACGAATTTAGCAGTTGGCAACTAATTTTCCTTTTGGTGCTTTCCTGAGTTTAACTATGAGTAGTCCTCCCAAGGTCCTCTTTTTGATCCTAACTGGTCCTCTTTAGTCCCCTTTTTGATTGAAAATGGTCCTCTTTTACCCTTTTCTGAAGCTAAAATGTGTTGGGAGCCCTGCATATACAAATGTTGAAAAAATATAATGTGTTAAAATACATGCCCCCCCCCCTTAACTTCCCAATTTATTTCTGAATATTTCTATCTGCATCTAGTTTCAAATAAAAATGACTTCTGATTAATGTAATTTCAGTTTTCAACTTTATACAAATTAATCTTTTAACTAGGGCTGCCCACTAAACCATTAAAATATTCAGAGGTTCTTAATCTCTTTTTTGGAGTGGGGGGGGGGAGTGAGAAAGGATCCCCGCAGTGTGGGGTGGCTCACGTCGTAAAGGATCCAACAGCCAATGAAATTGAAGGAAAAAAAACTTGGAAAAAAAAAACTGGCACTAAGACTTATTTAACGTTACAAATATACACTGATGGCCTCTGGTGAGGGCCACACACATTTTGTTGCAGGGAGGCCCAAAATGTATAGACCGAACCTGATAGGATACCTTGTTTTAAGCTTCTACATATTTCTAGTATTACTCTTTCAAACTTTCCTTTGCATATACATGGGTGACACACCCCTAACAGCACCCCACAACCCCCCTTCCCCCCTAGGTGGGCATCCCAGGCATATATTTCCCTTCGGAATTTTTAAGCTAATGCTAAACTTTTTTTCCATTTAAATCAGAAAATTGTATTTTTTTCCCCTTTATAGAAAAAAAAGAAAAAAAAGTAATGCTTTTGATATCAATATAGGAAATATTTCTATGTTCAAAAATCTTTATAACGCTTAATTTAATGCAGCAAAAACAAGCAATTTTTTATGTTCGTTGTTTGTTGCTTATTTATTAATTTTCATTTTCTTAATCAGTTTTTATTCCTTCAATCATTTTGAATCAATTAAAACTATATAATTTTCGTTGTCTCTGAATCTTTTGATTAAATTAAAATTAATCGTATTAAAGAGAATAAGGTTTAAGAAAAAATCTGTTTTTAATTCTGCTAACACAGGACCATTTTGTCTTTTTTTAATGTTTGAATCAAAATCGAGCGTTTCATTTATTGACAGCATGCATTTTCGAATCCGCGTGCTCACATCCTTCAGAACCCGTTTCAGCCACTCTTCCCGCTCCCGCTTGTGAATATTTTTTTAAAGGAAACTCGAAAGCGAACAAGGAGCCAATCTTGCAGCTCGGCGGCAACGCTATCTTCCCCCTGTAACCGGTTGCGCTTTCCGAGCGTAGCTGTTGTCGCAACTTTGAAAACTACGTTTTCATATAGGGACTCTAGTGAAATACACCGCCAGCTCAGTCATTTCCAACCGAGGACTGCAGTTTCGTGCTTATTAGCACTCAACAGCCCGGCATAGGAAAGTGACTGAGCTGGAGATGGAAAACCTCTTAAGGAAGCAAAGAGTGCAAAACAAACAGGTAGCTAATATAGAATTAGCAGACCAGACGAGTGACCGAAGCAATGGTTCGGTTCAACTCGAAGATGTTCACTTGACAGCTGTGACGTCATCTAATGCATTGGAGGTGACGTCATTATTTTAGCTGGTTAGGTACCGACACTGAACTCTATACAGGGGGCCGTGGTAGCCTGATCGGTAAGGCATTGGACTCGGGGCCGGAGGGTCTCGGGTTCGATCCCCGCTGGTCGAAGACCCACCGTCGTCATTAAAGGGGACTGGGCGACGCTAAATATGCTCGTGGTCTCAATGTCCTCCAAGTGAAACGATACCTCTGGGGGTGCTAGCACCAGGTAGCTATTAGCTCTTGGAATAGTTCTAAATTCTCAACTGTTCGATCCGGTGATGGTGCTGCCATCTATCGGTATATAAAATAATGGAGGCAAGGCACTTAGTATGCAGTCCTCGACATAAATACAGTTGTAGTCAGTTGTGACTCTGAATAGAATAGAATAGAATAGAATAGAACTCTATACAGCTGGAAGGATTAAACCCCGCCGCCGCTCATGGAGGAAATGAAGGCCAGCAACCCCCCCCCCCTAGAGGAAACGCCCCTACCCCACCCGAGCGGACACTCTTGACCATGGAGTCCTACGGAATTTTGCTCGACTTTAAATGCGGGCAGAACGTTTATTTTAATCTTTTCGAAAGTTACAAACGCAATAAGTGATTAAAAATTCTTCATTTTCTGAGCTACGAGGATTGATTTTTTTTCTGTGGCCAACGAATTATTTTAAATACTTTACAAAACGTAGCTCAATCTTGAAGATATTTTTGTCGCCAAGTTTTGTTTCGTCGTTTGCCGCGTCGCGAAGAGCGAAATTAAGTTTCGTTTTTCTTTTTTTGTTGAAAATAGACTATGAAAAATAATATTCTGTAACCTGTTACGACATAACGTATCGACTAAATATTTTTTAATGACATAACGGATATACTTTTTTTTAATGACATAGGTATAACATTCTTTTCATATACGAATAAATACCATTAAAGTTGATTTTTTTTTAAATAAAATTGTTATTATCACGCATTTCGATTTATATTCGCAACTCCAACGAACTATAGGGGGCACTGAAGTCACTGTCTAATGGCGGACTTAAAAACTAAAACAAACGCACATGGTAACGAAGAAAATGCTAAAAGTGTTGTGATTTTTGTTCGTACGTATGATTTTTTTCGCTTTATTCTGTTTAAATTAATTTTCAAAGTCTTGTGGATATTCTGGCCCACGTAGAAAGAAATGAGAATTCAAGAAGCAATACTAAACGTCAAAGATTAATGCAAACTACGTAGTTCGTAGTTCTAAGCAGCTATTTCCACGATGTTGAATTCGATATTTATCAATTCTTGATAAAACTAAACAATAATTGTGGCCTGACAAGAATAACAATTAATGCTAGAAAATTCAATATGACATTACAAATTGTTATCGAAAGAAGATGATACTTTTTTGCCTTGCTTGGCTAGCGCTTATTGTTTTCCATTTGTAGCTGAGTTATTTCTCTCGAATTCCCGAATCGGTTAATTTAAAAATTTTCTGTTTCGATTTTTCTAATTTCTGAGTTACGATTTAATTGTGTCATGTTATGCAAATCATCAACAAAATTCTCACGGATATATGGTGGTAGTTTTCTTTTCAGTTGATTGACCATTATTTCTTTTCACTTATCGAATTCTGTAATCTTACTACCATTTTATTCCACTCATGATAAAAATTAAAAATGGTTTAACTAAAAACGCGAAATCTCGCCAAGGCTACTTTGCTCGCACTATACTAAAACTATAACCCTAAACAAATTTGGCGAAACCTTTCAGCTGAGAATAAAAGGAATAAAGTAAATTCTTTCTCGGTTATTCATTTTGTTCTACGATAATATATTCAAGAAAATATTTTGCATACTGTCCATTCCAACTAAATGCTGCTGTAAAATATGGTAAGTTTAATTAATTTAAGATTTAAAAAAACCCCATATTCTTACAAATTCATACAAAACAATAAAATTTTTTACCTTGTATAACGTTATCCAAGTTTGTTAATCCAGAATTTTCGCTTTCACAAATTATTAAGGAAATAATGAAAACTATCATTATTTTGAGAAGCTCGAGAATACTACTAAGGGACGAATTAATTTCTGTAGCTGAAAGCAAACTAAGACACATCGATTGCGTTAATAAATACTCAGAACAAACTGCCTGTGTTTACGTCAACAGACACACGTGGAACGCAACGTGGCAATGTTTTAGTTTCATTTGCAGTTTTGTAAATCACCGCAAGGTAGCGTATTCGAGCGCTGGAGTTCCGAATATATATTTTGATATATTTTTATCACTCATTTTGCAAGTGATTTTCTAATTATTTTAATTCTATTTTCTTACATTAATTTTTGGGATAAATTAATAGTTTAGTTATTAAAATTAATTTATGATTTTAAACTAATAAAAAATAATTAATATTAAAACAATAAAAACATATTTTTAATAATATCAATTAAATTTTTTTTCTAAATTTTAAGAATTATTTGAAGCAGAATTTAAGGGGATTGATTTCATTTCTTAAAAGCAATATGATCTTCAGTTAAAGATTCAAAAAACCTATAATTTTCATAGAAAACATATTAAAAAATTAAAATTTAAATCAAATTTTAAAAAATTTGAATTAAATATACAATTTAAATCTGCGCACATTTGTATATTTTCATTTTTAGCTTACTTTCCCAGTAAAGAAGAAAATATCATCAAAGGTTTTCTGCAACTTAAAAAATACATTGCGAAAAACAAAAAAAAAAAAAGTCAAAAATAAATAAAATAGATAAATTAATATCGAAAAATTAAAAATTTCAAAGTAGGGTATTGAGATGGGGGAAAATGTCTGTCTGTTCTGTCCCCCCTATTACTTTTGAGTGAACGGTCCAATTAGAATTTTTTTTTTTTTTTTGATCGAAAGAGGACACCTCATTCCCACATTTTATTTTTTATTTGAACAATTTTTCGTTCAGTATTGAACTGTTCAAAAAAAAAAATAAATAAATAAAATAAAATAAAATTCAAGACAAATATAAATTTTGAACTTAGAGGCGACTTAGCTTCAACAAAACTTTGTAAGAAAGAGCTTTTGATGAGAAATAGATAATGTGTTTTGATTTGAACAAGTTTCCGTTATATTTTCAAACAACTGTAAAACAGATTTTTCTTGAAAAAATAAAACTTAAAAAAATAAAAAAAAAAGTTTGTGAGTGTTTCAGGGGGAATTAACTTTGCATAATTTTGGGAATTAACTTTGCATATATTTTCTTGTCATACGTGAAATGCTTCATGTTCTATTGTTAATATGATAACTACTTAAAACACACACATGAGTTATGAATTTTGATTTAAATCCACCTCAAGATGAAATCACCCAATTAAAAGTCCAAACTATCAAAGTGGTTACCGCTTACCTTTACCGAAAAAAAACGTAAATCAATTATCCATTAAACAGCATTCATTATCTTTATTTTTTTTTAATACATGGGTATGAAATAAAATTTAGTTTAAACTATTTATTAACAAAAGCTTCAAATAATTCAACGTGTTTCTTCCGAAAACTTAGCAGGAAAAAATATCTACAAATCAAAATGATTCCCATACTCACAGATCAGTAGCGGATTATGGAAGAGTGGGGGGGGGGGGGCAGATCCCCCCAAAAAAAGGATAAATTAATTCATTTATTATTTTTAATTGACTTCTGTATA
Source organism: Uloborus diversus (assembly GCF_026930045.1). Taxonomy (NCBI): domain Eukaryota; kingdom Metazoa; phylum Arthropoda; class Arachnida; order Araneae; family Uloboridae; genus Uloborus; species Uloborus diversus. The sequence goes on from NC_072733.1 coordinate 120,056,969, forward strand.
ACATTTTTTTTTTTTTGCTTAAAAAGACCACGAAACATAAACAGCATATTTTGAAAAAAAGCATTTTTACTCGCTTCGAATTCAAGGGAACGTAATACCGCAATTCGTCCATTAACTCTTCTTTGATGGAATCAATAATTAATGATGGAATTAATAATATGTAGACGTTCTTAAAACAGTTGTTTCTATCAAGAAGCTATTTTCAAAATAATAGATTTCTTTTTCAGCTCATAAAAATGCAAAATGAAAGAACTCACATGGTAGTTTCTTTGTAAAACAATTATATTAATAGAAACAGCAGGTAGTTTCAAAATGTCACCTGAACTGCATCATGGCTCTAAAAACATATCTGTTACTGCTTTGAAATTCGCAAAGAAATAGTTTTTGCAGACCCGGATCAGAAAATTTTGGGCCCTCCTGCAAAAAAATCAGCAATGCCCATAATAGCCTACGGGATTGCTCACCTCCCCCTCCTCCCCCCCTTAATAATGAAAAGAGTGATTGTAGTATATTTTAAACTGCTTTAATATTTCTACCTCCTAGATAGTTATGTGGGCTTTTTAAACAAGATTTTATGAATTATGTCAGCAAAGTAACAAGTCTCCCATAATTTAACATTGCTCCCCTCTCCCGAAATTCAAAAATTCTTGTAATTTCAATGTCGGCTCCTATTAGTTAAGATTCGCTTTTGTTCTTGATGCGTAGTATGCGTTTAATTTTCCTCAATTTTTTACTAAACATTACAAAAATATTTAAATCCTTTAAAATTTTTGTGAAGGTTTCTTTTATTTTTTGATTTTTTCTTGGTTTCTTGGGCCGTCGGCCTTTTAGTGTTGTGGGGCCTGCGGTATGACCGTATCCAGAATTTTTTTTTCGGGAGGGGCTCGTTATCGCTCTTTTCGAACAATTGCCCTAGCACACACCCACACACACACACACATTTTTTAATGCTCCCCGTTGTTTTTATTTTAATTTCTTATTATCTTTAATTCACCTGGTAACAGGAGAGTGGCCCTTTAAATGGGATGTAGAACATGCATAATTTCAGGGGTTCTGGGGGTTTCTCTTCCGAGAAAATTAAAAAAAATAGATATAAAAATCTGTATTTTGAGGCCTTATATGGTGGTAATTGAGACTACAAATATGAAGAAAAATAGGCAAACAAAACCTTTTAAAAGTTATGCACACAACAATAATTGAGTTCACAAAAACGCGAGAATCGTCTTTTTGCATTTTTTAGGCAGGAAGGAGCTGAATTAGACGCATCTTGGTAATCAGACACTTATTGCCTAATCGGAATCTAGGGGCTCGACCCTTGAGGAGTTTCGAAATTGGTGTACTGTAAGTTTTATAAGAGTTTTTGGGGGAGGAGGGGAAGTCTACCAAACTGACTGAGCACCTGCCTTGGTCTTGGACGGCTCTGAATTGAATTGGGAAAGAGAGCAGGAAGCTCTAATAAGTGTCGAAATTTTAAGTATGCTTTGCAGCTAATGAAAACTATAATTGCTTATTCTGCATTTCTTCAAATTTTCACTCGTTTAATAGTTACCCAGTTAAGACTTTAAAAAAACCTTTCTTCTGTTTTATGTTGCAAAACGATTCGGGGGAGGGGTCCGCCCCCCCCCCCCGTGGATACGTCCCTAGTCTGCGGGTACGTAGATCCAGGACAAAGTTTCTGAATTCTTCAATAAAACTTATGTGTTATGATTTTCTTAATTACATGACATTTTACAGCTAAAATATAAATTAATTTATAAAAACTCAAAGGGGTATGGGTTTATTTAATAGCCTTGCCCTCGTGTTATAATCAGTACGACAATGTTCCTAATTAAAAGCGTTCATTTTATAATATCTCAGTGATGTTATATTGGGTTTAGTATTTAATTCGTTTCAGGGGTGCCCCCCCCCCAAATTCAATGGCACAAATCCCCCCCCCATGTTTCTCAATCCTCTTTCCATTTTTTAAAATTTTTCATTTGTTTTTGCTCTCTTTTTTATTGTATTTATTTTTTTAATTTATTTTATTTATTTAATTTTAATTGCTATTGTGATTATTTTATCAGAAAAGTTCTGTGCTACGCCAATGACATACATACACACACACACTAAATAAATAAATGAAATAAATTATAAACAGAATTAAATGAAATAAACAATTTAAATTAAAAATTAATCAATAAATTTAAATTAAAAAAAAATAAATAAACAATTTAAATTAAAAATTGATCAATAAATTTAAATTTTAAAAAATAATCATTAAAAATTAATCAAATTCAAAAAAATAAATTAAAACATTAAAACAAACCCCCCCCCCAAAAAAAAACTTTTGATTGCGCAACTTGCGCCATTATCCCCTCCTGTGGGCACCCCTGATTAGCTTGAAATATTAAAGATGTTTTACGTCCACATTCAAAGCATATTAGTGTATAATATTTATGTACCTAAAAGTAGACGAAAAGGCCCTAAGTGATCCTAAAAGAAACATTTAAAAATAAAGTCATGAAAACTTTGTTATGAAACATTGTATGCGGGGGGGGGGGGGGGTGCGCTCTTTAATTTCCAGACCCCTCCAAAAGTTTTTTCTGTATCCGCCCCTCTGTCACAGATGAACCGTTTTCTCTGAGGTTTTAACATTTGGATGCTTATATAAGAGCAATTATATGCACTACAAGTTGGCATTGATTGTTATAAAAAAAAAAGCTATACGCATCCGATTAAAAATCCAACACTGGAACCACATTGAACAATGCAACAATGAACAACAAAAGAGCCCTCGCCAAAAGGCATCTTCGCCAAATATCTGCCAAACTAGCGATAAAGTAGCCACGCTAGGAGCTGGAACCACACCGGAAACCCTCTCCGTGAAGGCGGCGAACGGCTTCCCCCGGCGAAGGGGAAGTGAGCTATCCAGAAATTCTAGTTCAGATCTGTGGGTACCGGTCGCTCATCGAATGCTACCTAGGGGCCGGATTCAAGTGAAACACACACAATCGCAAAAAAGACAATCGCAATCGTCGAGATTTGCAATCGCTGTTGGCAGTCGAATTCAAGTGAAACAATTTGGACAATCGCAAGTGAGAAGTCGGGGTAGGAGCTACTGGTCGATGATAATCGCATGTACTTGGAGCGATTAACTGATGTCAACCAATGAGAGAATTAGGTTTGCGCTCCCTGGGTTTGAGATGGTTAAAATCGTGATGCAATATTTGTTTTGATGTTGAATTCATATTCGCTCGCGTAATGGATATGTTCCGTGCTATTTTTTTTTTTTTTCAACTTTCAGTTCTACAGTTAGAAAAGAAAGCAAACTGGATAAAAAATGTTGCAGTTTAAGAAATGCTTTATATGTTCCACATGCATATTGTATTTGTTTTGAATAAAACGCATGATGTTTAAAGGAAAATTACGATTTGATAATCATCCGATGAGAATGAATCTGATGAGGATCAAAGATTTTCAAATAATCTTCTCACAACGACAATTGAATAATACTTAGAGAATTTTGAATTTAAACTGCCTATTGTAATATCTGTTTGATTTGAACATGTTTATTTCCCTACGTTGAATACATTTGCACAAGTAGTAAGTAAAAATATGTTTACTTATGAAGCAAAATGAGAGTTTTTGTTAATAGTTTGGGTTATGTACAAGTTTAAATTCAAAAGTTGGAGCCAATTTCTAGAATAGTTACAAATAATCACATTGATAAGATACATCCAGTTTTGAAATGCTGATACACATTGTGCAGAGATAAGTTCTTTTTACTTCAACTAAACACATTTTTACTGTATTTTATTTATTTTAGTTCATCTAGATCATAATAGGTCTCTTTGATTTCGTTTAAACAGGTGTGATTGCAGTATATCTTCTTTGTTCTTAAGGGAAGTCAGTTGTTTTTTCATCAGTAAAATGTAAACTAATTTCTTGTTACCCTGAAATAAGTGTAGCTTCAAAAAAGAAATTTTATTCAAATACAAAATCATAAAACTAATTACACCTACATGTACTGTAATACGAACAATGAAAGAACACAGTATGACCAGGGTCGGGCCCGAATCTATCAATTTTGAGGCCCCCTGCCAAAAATCAGCACGGTGGCTAACTGCCTACTAAATTTCTATGTCACTAAGGGCCGGGGGGCACTTTCAGTGGCATGCCCCCCTCCCCACACACACTGCAGGGTCTCGAGTATGTAGATCCGGGCCTGACCAAGGCCGCACAGAGGGTAGGAAAGCAGGGGCAGGGCCGTCCGAAGAGACTGACCATGTTATCTTTCCTTTTATTAAAAATGACAGGAATGTGTTAGTATTTTAAATTAAACCTGTACTAATAATAAAGCTGAAAGTCTCTCTGTCTGGATCTCTGTGACTCGCATAGTACCTAGACCATTTGGCCAATTTTCATGAAATTTAGCAAAGTTTGTAGCATGAGGGTGTGCACCTCGAAGCGATTTTTCAAAAATTCAATTTTGTTTCTTTTTTTTATTCCAATTTTCAGAAAATTTCTCCGAACAAATTATCACAATGTGGAATAGTAAATTACGTAATCATCATAACGTGGAACTGTAACATGGGCAAGTGAATTGGCGAGAAATTCACCATACATTACTTAAATATAAAGGCGAACCAAAAGACCTTTTAATTTTCTACTATGGGCAAAGCGGTGTGGGTACCACTAGTACTGAATAAAAGTAAAAAGAATACATTTTAATGCAGCTAAAGCTCAGTTTAGAGCTCGCTGTCATGTCTTCACTCCCGCCCGGCGGGGGATGCCCTGCTCATCCTTCTCTTTGGACAGCCATGTGCCAGGCAAAAACTTTGAAGCTGGCTCACAAGGGGCCTGCTAGCCCTGGAAATGGAAACAAAGGGGTGTTTTTGGGCATTGTAGCATAACGAGAAATTTTTTATATGGAGGTGAAGGTTTACTTATAACCGGGGTTGCAGTGTCAGGCCAATTTTAGGTTAGGAGATACGAGTTGGAAGCTTTGAAATTCTAGAATTTGGAATCTTTTTCCCTCTAGACTATAGCTGTTTCAGGGATACGGAGTAATAGTGGGAATTGGTTTGCTTTTGGGGTAAAAGCAGGGCAGCTGAGAGCCAAGGCGAACCTGTTGTTAATTTGGTCTCCAGCCCCCACTCTCCTCATAAAACTGAGCTGTGACCCCTAGTTTTCGACTAGGCTGCAATGGTCTCTCGTTGGCCCTGCGTAAACAAGTCTGAGATTTAAAAATTCAAATGCATTGCTGTAATAAAATTTTCCCATCACCGCCGCACGTAAAGGCATACATTGGCCTTAAAACCAGCCATGTACTTCATGTAGTATTACGGCGCTACATGCTGTATAACCCGCCACAAGTCGAACCGCACCATGCTGCGGACACCCACTGGTGAGATAAATTTACTTTGTCTACCAGTTTGTTGGCGCTCTCAGCTCCAATGAGTTGATATCTGCCTCCAGCTCGGTTGTTCACACTATTCCAGACTGATGAGTTTTAATAAGAACCAAACTGCAGTCTTTGGATGTGATAACCGGACTGTCTGGTACAATTGCAGGTTATTCTCTCGTACATCAAGTGCCGGATCCAGGGCGAAGGAAGCATGTTGTAATATAACTAGATGCAAAACTCAGCTGTAGCCACGGACTGTGCAAATTTTGAAGTAAATGGGCAAAAACATAGCCAACGAGGATACAATGCGGTTTCCATCCTATCAGAGGCTACGGCAGAAGTTGTTTCTGCACATCTTGTTCGAGCACTTGTCTATTTACTAAAAGGTCTAAATTACCTACGGAACCATTTCTTGTTGTGTATCTGGTTAATACAGTCGAATTTGCTTATAACGAGCCCTGATTTAACGAGAACTTGAATTTAGCGAGGGAATCAAAAAGCTTTGGCTGGTACAATGTTAAGCCTATAAGAGCGTAACTCACCTTATTGAGCAAACCCCGCTTCAAGCGAGCAATATTTTTGTCAGTCATAAAATTTCTGTCAATTTCCACTGCAGAAAACATTATTCTATTTCTCGAAAAATTTCATTAACATTTTAAATTAAAAAAAAAAGACATAAATCCTGAGAAAAAGTGACACAGCCTTTTTTAAAAAAATTTGTGGAGTTTAGGAGGATTTAGAAATTATATTTGTTGAAGCGAATGTTAAATCATTTCCGAGATATACTTCCAAGGATATTGTAGTTCTAAGCCTTAAGCCTTGGACATACTGTCAGACCAGCTTAATCGAATATCGTCGGTTCCAAGAAATATTATTTGATTATGCGGGGAAATTTTATTTACCTTTTTAAATTTACAACTTGTCTTAAAACATAATAATAAAAAAACAAGTTTTTAAGGGAAATAATTAGTGTTATTTCTTAAGTTTTAGAAATAAGCTAAATAAACAACAAAATAATTTCTTATATAAACAAGTATATAACAAGTATGTATGAAAATTATAAAAAGTAGCTTACAACTTCAGTTATGAAATCTTTATTTTTGGCACTTTTTTTCAGAATAACATTGTTTTTTGAAAAATTCCATAATAGGCGATTGCTCGCTCAAGATCTTTTGGGAACACTTTCTGACACCTTTTTCCCCCTCCTTGTCTACCATATCTTACATTAAATATTTGTCAATTTATCATCGTCTAAATTGTGTACAATATTCATTTGTGTTATTTAATCAGGTTATCGACTGCGCTATTTTTCTTAATGTAAAGACAGTTGGCAATAAATATTACTTTATAGTTTAACTCGATGCTTGCTTGCGACCGGCTCAACCAGTTAACCGATGACGTGCTTTAATCAACCAATCAACAGCTTAAAATGGTAACCGAAAGGTGATAGAACGTTGCGGTTAGTAACCCGTTACTCACCGGTCGACCGGTGAGGTTCGTCGAATGCAAACAATAAGTGTTCTTACTTAATTTCGATTATCCGGGGAAATTATTCGATTAAGCGGGGATCTTTAGTATGGCATCTATGGGGAAATATTCGGTTCCAGGAGGTTTTATTCGTATAAACGGGTTATTCGTTTATCTGTTACTCGATTAAGCGGGGCTTACAGTATTCAATAGTTTCTAAAGTGCAGGAAAAATTCGAACTATTTAAAGCCGCAGATGCCATTGGCGATGTTCTTCATATCACGAAATCCTTGAAAAAATAACAAGAAAGAGAGAAATAAGACAGTTCAAAGAAAATAGCTAACTTTGGTGTTACATTGAAATATAAAAATAACTCAGTATGTATAAATTTTCATGATTTTTTCCACAAACCCTTTTTTTTACGAGCACTCTGGTATATATAACAAGCAAATGCTGCGGTCTCTTTGCGCTTGTGTTTAGTGAGTTGGACTGTACTACATATATGGGAGCAAGCCCTTGCTACAGGCGGCAACTTCTGAAAGGTGGCAAAATTCACCATAATTATTTTCTTCAAATTTGTTCAAACTTGATATAAAATCTGGAAGGTAGACGGGTAAGGACTAGTGATGGGCATAATCGAATCACTCGAGAACTCTTATTGTCACGAATTCTTGGTTATTGATTGACTCAGCTGGAGTTCTCGATTTCAAAAGATCTAGATTATCAATCGCTCAAGTTCTCGATTTGGAAAGATATTGATTATCAAAAGGTCTCGATAATGCCCATCACTAGTGAGGGCATCACTTTCAACATTTGCCACAGACATATAAAAATAACAGAAAAATTAAACATCTGGCACTGCTCGCTTTTCACTATCACCCCCTCCCAAACCAGTATTAAACGACTGAATTCGAAATTTGCCCCCCTTGTCTGACTACGTTTTGCATATGCACCTTTGTGAAGTACTGCCATTATTTTTTTCCTCATTGGAAAAAAACAACAACGGGATTTGGATTGTCATTTATTTTTTCATTTATTTACAGCAAAATGTTTCTGCCAATTACTTTTTTTAAAATCATGGATATGCAGTACATATATGTTACTGCAAAACACCAAAATTAAAGAATGTCGACTTTTACTGACGATTCACCAGAAATATTAAGTATATTACCGATGCCTTTGGTATGTGTATGTTGATATGCACTGACCAGTGGTTGGAAAAACTACATTTTTTTTGTAGCGAACTACAACTACAACTACTTTGTTACAAATGTAGTTAACTACAACTACAACTACTTTTTTCAAAATGTAGCAACTACAAACTACTTTTGAAATGTAGTCGCTACTTCGCTACTTTCTAAAAAAATAAGTAAATAAAAAGCATACACATTAGGTTGTCCCTCAAAAAATTAAAGTCAATATTTCAAGTCGTATACCCTCTTGTATTTTTCCTCTTGTGTCAAAACAATTGTGAAAAAAAGTTTAATATAATTTGCACAACGGCAATCCGTGCCGACTTGCACCTGAAAGTGTAAAACAGTACTTGTATGCTATGCCAAATCGAAAAAAAAGAAAAAAAGAATTTTTTTTTTAGAAACTCGAAATTTCTGTTAATAAAACGTTTCCCCTGTACCCAACACCCCACATGTACCAAAAGAACATTTATTCAAATTAAAAAACATTTAGATATGCCACACTTGACCTAAAATTTATAATTTTATTTAAAAAAATGATTTTTTTGTCAGTTATCTTTTAAAAAATTCCATATAAATTTAAATAGAATATCAAGTTCAAAAATTACTGGCGAACACATTTACAAATCAACAATTACAAGCGAATAATAAATACATAATATAGTATTTTAAATGAAAATTTTAACTCAACCTGGAAAAAATCCATATCTTTGAGTACTATGTGGGAGACTTAAAAATTGCAGGAAAACAAAAATTTCTATTTAACGCTAATTACCCACTTTTCTATTTTACTGTATTTTTTTCTTTTTTTTTTTCAGCTTGATAATTTCGTAAAATCTTACTTTTCTGAAAATGTGTATCAAAAACTTAATTTTTTGATGAAAATTATAAATGTTAGGCCACGTGTGGGATATCTAAATGGCTTTTAATTTAAATACATGTTTTTGAGGTGCATATGTGGGGTATAGGAGCAATGTTTTATCAACATAAATTTTTAGTTTCTAAAAAAACATTTTATTTTAATTTTGCCTAGCATTACAAGTGCTGGTTCTCACTTTCAGACATAATCGGCACTTGTTGCCGTTGTTCAAATTATGATTTTTTTTTTTTTTTTGACGTAAAAGGATAAAATATGCGACTTGAAAAACCAACTTTCGATTTTTTTTGGGGGGGGGGGGAACCCTTATACACACACACCGTAAGAGGTTTGAACAAAAAACGATTGATAAATTAACTCATCAGAAGACACTATGAAAAATGCCCGTTATCATACTCTCATATACTGTAATGCTGGTATTTATTGTAAGTCCTCCAGAACAGTTCATTTTTTTCCTTTTCTATAACATTTTTAGTAGCTTCTTTTTATTAGGTGAATACTGTCGAAAATTTAAGCCTCGCTAAAATATTTTTATTTTACAATCTTCGGTCTGTTCATATAAAATTCACAAAATTTTCAACTTGCGAAATCACCGCTATCTTCATTTTTGCGAAAATAAGTGCTTTTTTCCATATAAATATTGGTGAAATATGAAAATTATGATGACAAACTAATGGCGTCAAACAGATAGAACGTATGGCGTCAAAATGAAATGCCTGAGGTCAGCTGGTATTTTTATGAGTCTTATTTCTCATTGCATCTGATGATGTACCTTGTGTAAAATTTACGCCAGTTAAATTCGTTTGAACCTTGATTTTTTTTTTCAGTTTATTTAAAAGTAGTTTCCAGAAATCGCTACAAACTACTATTTTTTGTAGTTAACTACTCACTACACTACTTTTTTTAAAAAGTAGTGCGCTACACTACAAACTACTAAAAAATGTAGCTACTACAGTAGCGTCGCTACTTGTAGCGCGCTACTTCCAACCACTGGCACTGACTAGTGTCGACATTTACCAGTTTTCAGACTTTCACAATTTACCTTTTAATGGGAGTACAATGCATGTCATAGTAGGAACTTATGCCGGGGCCATGTAGCTAAGTTTGATGCATTTTGTTATTGTACCATAACGCGCAAGTAAATGCAATTTTAGCAAATAATTGAAAAATACTAGCCTAGAATTGAGATTTTATATTAGTAAGATAGTGAACGTTAAACAAATTTACTCACTTTCAACAATCCCTTTTCTTTTTCTTTCTCAACTAGTATAGTACTAACTAGTAAAATTACAACAATGAAGAGAATTTAATTATAATTTCTCATCACAGTCGTAATTCAACTTGTATTGTTGTTCAGCCGGAAAAAAATTCCGTTGATTTCTTCAAAACGACGAAGTAGTATAATGACTATGCAGAATATTATGCCATCAAGTATTAAGTCATAATTAAAATAAGTACTGCATTTGTGGATAAGAACAATGTTAAATTGAAGAAGTATCGCATATTTTAAGTAAATAAAACCAATTTTACTTCCAATGTAAAATGAAGGCTACTGCAAAAATGCTATGGTTACGGTAAACAAAAAACGAGTCTTGCATTGAGTTGCCAATTTAGAATTGAAAATTTTCAACAATAACATTCCATTAATTCTAAAATCAACTTTGCATTCAAAACAGACGCCATTGATGTTTTTCTGCACTTGCGAGGGATTTTCCAGACTTACAAGAGCTCGAGAGCAATTGCAAATTTTGCGAGGGAATCGGGACTGAAGGCAATCGCAATGTTACACTTGAATTCAAATTGGGGAAATAGCGATCGCATCGGTGCATTGCGATCGGCCGTGTTTCACTTGAATCCCTGTGTAAATTTCTATGTAACTAAGGGGCGGGGGGCACTTTCAGTGGCATGCCCCCCTCCCCACACACACTGCAGGGTCTGCGAGTATGTAGATCCGGGCCTGACCAAGGCCGCACAGAGGGTAGGAAAGCAGGGGCAGGGCCGTCCAAAGAGACTGACCATGTTATCTTTCCTTTTATTAAAAAAGATAGGAATGTGTTAGTATTTTAAATTAAATCTGTACTAATAATAAAGCTGAAAGTCTCTCTGTCTGGATCTCTATGACTCGCATAGCACCTAGACCATTTGGCCAATTTTCATGAAATTTAGCAAAATTTGTAGCATGAGGGTGTGCACCTCGAAGCGATTTTTAAAAAAATCAATTTTGTTCTTTTTCTATTCCAATTTTCAGAAAATTTCTCCGAACAAATTATCACAATGTGGAATAGTAAATTACGAAATCATCATAACGCGGAACTGTAACATGGGCAAGCGAATTGGCGAGAAATTCACCATACATTATTTAAATATAAAGGCGAACCAAATGATCTTTTAATTTTCTACTATAGGCAAAGCCGTGTGGGTACCACTAGTAGTACTGAATAAAAGTCAAAAGAATACTTTTTAATGCAGCTAAAGCTCAGTTTAGAGCTCGCTGTCATGTCTTCACTCCCGCCCGGCGGGGGATGCCCTGCTCATCCTTCTCTTTGGACAGCCATGTGCCAGGCAAAAACTTTGAAGCTGGCTCACAAGGGGCCTGCGAGCCCTGGAAATGGACACAAAGGAGTGTTTTTGGGCATTGTAGCATGACGAGAAATTTTTTATATGGAGGTGAAGGTTTACTTATAACCGGGCTTGCAGTGTCAGGCCAATTTTAGGTTAGGAGATACAAGTTGGAAGCTTTGAAATTCTAGGAATTTGGAATCTTTTACCCTCTAGACTATAGCTGTTTCAGGGATACGGAGTAATAGTGGAAATTGGTTTGCTTTTGGGGTAAAAGCAGGGCAGCTGAGAGCCAAGGCGAACCTGTTGTTAGTTTGGTCCCCAGCCCCCACTCTCCTCATAAAACTCTGAGCTGTGACCCCTAGTTTTCGACTAGGCTGCAATGGTCTCTCGTTGGCCCTGCGTAAACAAGTCTGAGATTTAAAAATTCAAATGCATTGCTGTAATACAATTTTCCCATCACTGCCGCACGTAAAGGCATACATTGGCCTTAAACCAGCCATATGTACTTCATGTAGTATTACAGAGCTACATGCTGTATAACCCGCCACATGTCAACCGCACCATGCTGCGGACACTCACTGGTGAGATAAATTTACTTTGTCTACCAGTTTGTTGGCGTTCTCAGCTCCAATGAGTTGATATCTGCCTCCAGCTCGGTTGTTCACACTATTCCAGACTGATGAGTTCTAATAAGAACCAAACTGCAGTCTTTGGATGTGATAAACAGACTGTCTGGTACAATTGCAGGTTATTCTCTCGTACATCAAGTGCCGGATCCAGGGTGAAGGAAGCATGTTGTAATATAACTAGATGCAAAACTCAGCTGCAGCCACCGACTGTGCAAATTTTGAAGTAAATGGGCAAAAACATAGCCATCGAGGATACAATGCTGTTTCCATCCTATCAGAGGCTACGGCAGAAGTTGTTTCTGCACATCTTGTCAGGGGCGGATCCAGACTATGGATTTGGGAGGGGAACTTTTCTAGCAAGTATGTTTATGGGGGTGGGGGAGTTATATGAAATTACTCATTAAAAAATAACCATAAATATTGAGTTTTACAATGTATCTACTGCTTCTTAATGCCTCTTATGAAAAAAATGTATTCATTACAAATTCTAAAAGTACAATTCTTAAATAATTAGTTTAAAAAGTTTGTTCATTTTTCTATTTGTATGTGCTTAAAGGAAATAATATTTGCACCAGTGGTTCAACCACAAAAGTTTTATAGAGGGTGCACTTTTAAAATTTTCACCATCTGATAGGGCGGTTGTTGAAAAAAAATGTTGAAATTTTAGTCTTAAGGACGCAGTTTTAGACGGCTTCTGGTAATGTTACGAAAAAGAAAGGTTTGGGGGCCACCTGCGGAAATTAAAGTTTTAAAAACGCAACTATAGGCGATATTTATTGACGGTAGGGTCAGAGATGAGATTTTTTTGGGGGGCTGCCTCCGTTTTTTTGTAAAATAGATTTAAATCGAAAATCCCTCCGCTAAATTTTCTGAAATTGAATTTCCAAAAACGCAGTTACAGACTAACTTTGACAATACATCGAGCAGTACGGTTCTGGGGCTTTTCCCAAAAAATGTTTCGAAATTGAAGTCCTAGAAAACGAAGTTTTTGAGCGATATTCGGTGATAAAGGATTTAAACGCTTTCCCCATTAAATTTTTCAAAACCTTAATTTTTTAATGTTCAGATTTTCTACAGGACCATTCGGACCCTTGTCCGGAAATTTTTCGTTATCGACATCTTAAAAAAATGACTGTAGACCATATTTGGTAACGTCAGGGGTTTGGCAATTTTTCAAAATTGAAGCTCCAAAAAAGCAATTTTAAACGATTCTCGATGTTATTAGAATGCGAGGTGTTAGGTAGTTCTCCCCTTTAAAATTTTCAAAATTGAAGTCCTGAAAACAAGATTTGAGACGCGCTTTAAAGGTATTGGCAGAGGAAGCGGACTTCCGACATTATGAAGACTTTCTTATTTTTATACCGACTAAAAAAGGCGACTGTTTCCAAGGTACGTTCTATTGTTCTCTTTAATTATAGGAAATGTTTTACAAAAACATTCTACTCGGCCTTCTGGGGGGATCACGGATCCTGTCGCCCTGTGTCCCCCCCCCCTCCAGCCTCCACCTCTAATAGCGCCACTGAATTGCAGTAGCTTTAAATATAATGATCAATCCTTCACCAAATAAATGCAAAAAACAGTTTAAACAGGTTTGTCTTTATTTATTTATTTTGTAACGGATTCGGTGCGGCTTCCAACTTTCTCGAAAGGATGACACAGTTCTTGATTAAAAATACAGGAAATTTATTTACACTATGTACAGGAAAGATCGTCAACAACTGCTAAATTATTCATCAGCAATTAAGCAATTATCACACAACACCGTAAACTCAACGTTTACACACGTATTTACTTCCAAATGCGAAAACAAGACAGCGAAATTCCTCGCAATAAACAGAGCAAAAATGCTCTCAGTTCGAAATCTCAATCCAAACTCCCCTGTTTATCCATCGCTAACGGCTTATATAGACACCGAAAAGAAATTTCTCAAATATTCCACACGCTTCTGTAAAGTAGTAGACCGTTATCAAGTTTTATCAATGAACAAAAAGGAAATAGGGGTCGTATACTTTAGCCATATGAAAAGGGGTTGTATATTCATTACGGGAAACTATTTACAGGTTACGTTCCTACAATAATTACTATTTACAGGATTTGTAACATTGCCCCCTTCCCAAGAACTGCACGTCCCGGGCAGTACAATCCCCAGAAAGGGTGCCAAACTTCTATCACAAGTTTACAAATATACACATTAATTAATAACTAACAGATACAGAAAACACAATAATAACAAGAAATATTACTAAACATTAAAAGCAAAAATTATCTACAACTTTTATGTTATCAACCATGGTTGTTTACGTAATGCTCATGAACTATGGCCATAGTATTGGGCTAACCGATCATAATGTACAACCCTAGGTTTTGCATTAGGTGATTTTTGGATCCTCACTACGACGTCATTCAGTTGGTTAAGGACTTTGTAGGGTCCATCCCAATGCGACTGCAATTTGGGTGAAAGACCTTTCCGTCGGATGGGATTCCATAACCAAACCTTGTCGCCTTCGTTGAATTCATGTCCAGTAGACCTTGTGTCGTATCGGGTCTTCATCTTCTCCGCCGCGATGTTGATTCGCTCTCGTGCGAAGTTATGAACGTCTTCCAACCGGGCCTGGAGATCCTGGATGTACTCCTCAGGCGATGCAGGCGCATCCGGAGGACGACCGAAGACGAGATCACAAGGTAGCCGAAGTTCTCGTCCGAAGAGCATCTGAGATGGGGCATATCCGGTAGTCTCGTGGACAGCACTGCGGTAGGCCAGCAGGAACAAAGGTAGCTTCTTGTCCCAATCCTGTTGATTTCTGGATACCATAAGCGAGAGATTATTTAGGATTGTGCGGTTAAATCTCTCCACCATGCCGTCCGATTGTGGGTGTAGTGGTGTTGTCCTAGTTTTCTCAATTCCGAAAATTTGACATAGTCCCTTAAACACAGCAGAGATGAAATTCCTCCCTTGATCGGAATGAATCTGCAAAGGTGTTCCATATCTCGAGATCCAATGTTGGACTAGAGTCTCTGCTACGGTGGTAGCCTCTTGATCTGGAATGGGATATGCTTCCGGCCATTTGGTGAAGTAGTCGATGGAAACAAGAATGTATTTGTTCCCATCAGCAGTTTTTGGTATAGGACCCAGGATGTCGATCCCAATTCCTTCGAAAGGAGCTCCAACGTTGTACAGATGTAGCTTCCCTCTGCTTCTCTTCTTCGGTCCTTTACGAGCAGCACAGGCGTCACAAGAATGGCACCACTTCTCCACGTCATCCTTCGCCTTACTCCAGAAGAAGCGCTCCCGAACTTTATTGAGGGTTTTCAAGACACCAAAATGTCCTCCAGTCGCACTACTATGTATTTCTTTCAGAACATCTGAAATCCTTGATTGGGGAAGTAGTAACTGCCACCTAGATGTTTTGCCGTCGTCAGATTCCCATTTTCGGTGTAGCACGCCGTTCCGTAAATGGAGCGAGTTCCATAAAGTCCAGTATCTTTTTGTTGCAGAACTGAAGATGGAAACGTCCTGCCAGCTAGGTCGACGACTGTCACTTTCTATGAACTCCAAAATTGGTTTTATGTCGGGGTCTTCAAGTTGATCTTTTCGAACTTGGTCGTCACTCCATGGATCAGGTTCTGATGATATTGGAGTCACTGTCACCTGATAGGCGGTAGGGCTAGTCGTTCCATACTGTTTCTCGATTCGGGAACAATAGTGGCAGTTCTCAGGACAGGGTTTCCTTGATAAAGCGTCAGCATTACCGTGAGATAACCCTTTTCGATGCTTGATCTCCATGTCATATTCCTGGAGCCGCTGTATCCATCTGGCTATCTGACCTTCCGGATTTTTGAAGTTCAAAAGCCAAGTTAATGAGGCATGATCTGTCCGAAGCAGAAATTTTCGGCCGTAGAGGTAATGATGGAAGTGTTCTATAGCTTTCACTATGGCCAATAACTCCTTTCTGGTGACGCAGTAATTTCGCTCCGACTTTGATAAGCATTTGCTCCAGTAAGCGATCACACGTTCATTTCCGTCAATTTCTTGGGATAAAACAGCTCCGATGCCCTCGTGGCTCGCATCAGTGTCTAGGATGAAGGATTTTTCAGGCTGAGGATAGGCGAGGATAGGCGTTGATGTTAAAGCCTCCTTCAGTCGTAGAAATGCATCTTCGCATTCTTTGGACCATTCAAACTTTTGCTTGCTCTCCGTCAGCTTATGCAAAGGTCGTGCAATGTTGGAAAAACCGTTCGCAAACTTCCTGTAGTACGTGCAGAGCCCCAGAAAACTTCGCAGCTGATGGATGTTTTCGGGACGACTCCAACTCTTGACCGCGGATACCTTTTCTGGATCGGTTTGTACACCTTCAGAAGAGATGATGTGACCAAGGTAGTTCACTTCCTGGCGGAACAAATTACACCTGGACGGGCTTAACTTCAGATTGGCTTCCTTAAGCTTTTGCAGCACCTTCCTAAGATTTGCCAGATGTTCTTCGAAGCTGTGTCCCACGATGATGATATCGTCTAAGTAGACCAGACAGGATTCGTAAGAAAGTCCTCTTAACACTGTCTCCATAAGACGCTCGAACGTAGCTGGTGCATTGCAGAGGCCGAAGGGCATCACTTTAAACTGCCATAAGCCTTGTCCAGTTGTAAACGCTGTCTTCTCTCGGTCATCAGGGTGTATCTCAACCTGCCAGTAGCCGCTCTTCAAGTCCAGGGTCGAAAACCACTTGTGTCCGGAAAGAGTGTCCAAGGTGTCGTCTATCCGTGGAAGAGTGTAGCTGTCTTTCTTGGTGATTTCATTCAGCCGTCGGTAATCGACACAAAATCTGGTGGAGCCATCTTTCTTTCGGACCAAGACGATGGGAGAGGCCCAAGGACTGGATGAAGGTTCGATTACATCATTCTCCTTCATCTCTTTCAGGAGGGTCTCAACCTCTTCCTTCTTGGCGAACGGTAGTCGTCTTGGATGCTGTTTAATTGGGGGGTGTTCTCCAGTGTAGATCCTATGCTGCGTTAAATTCGTACGGCCAACATCCTCCGATGTACATGAAAACATATGCTTGAAGTCGTCCACCAATTGTTCCGCAGCAGTTCTTTGATCTTTCGATAATGGCGCACTCCCAATTAACTTCGATGTCAAGGACTCAGAAGACACAGTTTCGGGGGAATTGATTCTTCTAATGATGCAGTTTACTGGAGTACAAGTTGCTAACACTTCACCTTTCCGAATATTCCTTGGCCTTTCACTCACGTTGGCGACTCTTACAGGAATTACATCCTTAGAAAGGTCCACAAGCGTAGATGCTACCAGCACTCCTTTTGGGTTATTGCTTAAGTTGGGGGATTCAATGAGTCCAAATCGAAAACTATTGCTTTCTTCAATGGAGCCAGGTATTAATGATTCTGACCTTGAGGGAATCGATAAATCTGTTTGGGCTATTATTTGATGAGCGGATTTTACATCACTTCCTGCGGGGAAAACGGCTATGTCTTCTCTCATCGAGTGCAGCTCATTAGTCTTGAAGTCGAGAGTGAAGTCATATTTCTTCAAAAAGTCCAATCCGAGAATGAAGGGGTCTGTGATATTAGCGACGAATGCCGTATGATGGTAGGTGGCATTCCCAAACACTATTTCCAAGTCCACTTTACCGTCAATGTCGATCTTGTCACCTGTCACAGTCTGGAGACTTACGCGTGGCGATGTCCACAGCAGTTTCAATCCAAATTCACGAGCCACATCTGTCCTAATGATTGTCACATTGGCTCCAGTGTCGACAATCAGTCTGCAGGGGTTCCCATTTACATGTGCGTAAATGAAAAGTCCATCACTGCCACTACTAGAAGAGGAAATCTGCAGAGCTCTAATGGTGGTGATTTCCTTCCCTCGCGTAGCTTGGCGAGCCGGACAACTCCTTCGCAGGTGTCCTTCACTACCGCATTTCCAGCACTTCTGCTCTTGTTTCTTTTGGGCTGTTATGCTGCTCAGATGTCTTGTCAAGTCACCGAGTTGTCTCTCAAGTTCAGCGAGATGGGACGACCTGGAATCACTCATCAGCTTCCTCAGTCCGGATTAGATAGCGATCCACACGGGTTGCTTCTTGGGCGGCCTCGTATCTCATCGCATACACAACAGCAGAATTCAGGTCTTTGACATCCGCCATCCGTAGAGCTTTCTGGATTTCCGGATCTCGAACCCCGTCGATGTAGTAGTTGAGTGCCAGGTTGTCTCGAACATCCGCAGGGCAGTCGTAAAAAGCAAGATGAGACAGTCTCTCGATGTCCGCCGCTAGCTCTTGCAGGGTTTCCCCGGTTTTCTGGAAACGGGACTTCAACTGGAGTCGGCTGAAATCTTTCTGGCACTTCTCACCGAAGCGAAGCTCCAATGCAGATGTGAGGGCGGCGAAATCCAGGCGCTGGCCGTCCGGAAGGGTCTGAAGAATGTCCGCTGCGTCACCTCTCAGGGATGCTGCAAGATGGCAGGCCTTGGTAGCAGAGTCCCATCCGTTCGCTTCCGCCACTATCATGAATTGGGTCTTGTACACCTGCCACGAACTTTTCCCATCAAATGTGGCCAGTTTAATGGACGGTCGAGCAACAGATGTGGGAGCGCAAAACTGTACAGAGCTGCTTTCCGCGGTCGCCAATCTCCTTTCCATGTCTTTAATTATTTCTTCCTTAAATGAGGTAAATTTCTTGTCTTCTTCTTCCAACTTATTTTCCACATTGGCGATACGCTCTTCCACAGTATCAAATTTTTCTTCCAGAGCATCAACTTTATCTCCCATGGCGGTTAGTTGATTCTCCATCATGGTTTTCATCGACGTTAGGTCACTTTTTATTTCATCTTGACTTGTAGTAATTTTAGCAGTTAAATCACTATTTAACTGTTCTTGGTTAGTCGCCAATTCATTTTTTAATTGTTCTTGGTTAGTCGCCATATAATTTTTTACAGAGTTGATTGCGTCAAGAAGTTGTTTTAATTGTTCATCCATTGCGCGAGTAATCACCATAAAAATAAAGTCCTAATTCAAAAAAAGTCTTTATGAAAAAATGTCCAAAGTCACACTTACTCCAAGAAAGTCCAGAAGAAGCCCCACGTTGGGCGCCAAATTGTAACGGATTCGGTGCGGCTTCCAACTTTCTCGAAAGGATGACACAGTTCTTGATTAAAAAATACAGGAAATTTATTTACACTATGTACAGGAAAGATCGTCAACAACTGCTAAATTATTCATCAGCAATTAAGCAATTATCACACAACACCGTAAACTCAACGTTTACACACGTATTTACTTCCAAATACGAAAACAACACAGCGAAATGCCTCGCAATAAACAGAGCAAAAATGCTCTCAGTTCGAAATCTCAATCCAAACTCCCCTGTTTATCCATCGCTAACGGCTTATTATAGACACCGAAAAGAAATTTCTCAAATATTCCACACGCTTCTGTAAAGTAGTAGACCGTTATCAAATTTTATCAATGAACAAAAAGGAAATAGGGGTCGTATACTTTAGCCATATGAAAAGGGGTTGTATATTCATTACGGGAAACTATTTACAGGTTACGTTCCTACAATAATTACTATTTACAGGATTTGTAACAATTTATTTTTATGCAGGGAAGAGGGGAACATTCCCCAGTTCTCCTCTTTAGATCCGCTTTTGCAAATCTCTCCTATCTTTTTCTTGCGCCTTTCTTATAGTTCAAGTTTTGAAAAATGGAATTATTTTCCCGTACTCTCTTTTGAAAATTTTTAGGTCCACTTGGGATTTTGGAGGGGGAATGTTCCCCCAGTTCCCCTCCCGTGGATCCGCGCCTGCATCTTGTTCGAGCACTTGCCTATTTCCTAAAAGGTCTAAATTACCTACGGAACCATTTCTTGTAGTGTATCTGGTTAATAAAGTCGAATTTGCTTATAACGAGCCCTGTTTTAACGAGAACTTGGATTTAGCGAGGGAATCAAAAAGCTTTGGCTGGTACAATGGCTGGTACTTTGGCTGGCCTATAAGAGCGTAACTCACCTTATCGAGCAAACCCCGCTTTAAGCAAGAATATTTTTGTCAGTCATAAAATTTCTGTCAATTTCCACTGCAGAAAACATTATTCTATTTCTCGAAAAATTTCATTAACATTTTAAATTTAAAAAAAAAAGACATAAATCCTGAGAAAAAGTGACACAGCCTTTTTTAAAAAAATTTGTGGAGTTTAGGAGGATTTAGAAATTATATTTGTTGAAGCGAATGTTAAATCATTTCCGAGATATACTTCCAAGGATATTGTAGCTCTAAGCCTTAAGCCTTGGACATACTGTCAGACCGGCTTAATCGAATATCGTCGGTTCCAAGAAATATTATTTGATTAAGCGGGGAAATTTTATTTATCTTTTTAAATTTACAACTTGTCTTAAAACATAATAATAAAAAACAAGTTTTTAAGGGAAATAATTAATGTTATTTCTTAAGTTTTAGAAATAAGCTAAATAAACAACAAAATAATTTCTTATATAAACAAGTACATTACAAGCACGTATGAAAATTATGAAAAGTAGCTTACAACTTCAGTAATGAAATCTTTATTTTTGGCACTTTTTTTTCAGAACAACATTGTTTTTTGAAAAATTCCATAATAGGCGATTGCTCGCTCAAGATCTTTTGGGAACACTTTCTGACACCCTTTTCCCCCTCCTTGTCTACTGTATCTTACTTTAAATATTTGT
Organism: Uloborus diversus; assembly: GCF_026930045.1. NCBI lineage: Eukaryota > Metazoa > Arthropoda > Arachnida > Araneae > Uloboridae > Uloborus > Uloborus diversus. The sequence goes on from NC_072733.1 coordinate 120,077,792, forward strand.
CAATTTATCATCGTCTAAATTGTGTACAATATTTATTTGTGTTATTTAATCAGGTTATCGACTGCGCTATTTTTCTTAATGTAAAGATAGTTGGCAATAAATATTACTTTATAGTTTAACTCGATGCTTTCTTGCAACCGGCTCAACCAGTTAACCGATCATGTGCTTTAATCAACCAATCAACAGCTTAAAATGGTAACCGAAAGATGATAGAACGTTACGGTTAGTAACCCGTTACTCACCGGTCGACCGGTGAGGTTCGTCGAATGCAAACAATAAGTGTTCTTACTTAATTTTTTTCTAATGAATTCAAAATGTTTCTCATCAAAATTGTTTGTGAAAGCTGATTAATATTTTTCGATTATCCGGGGAAATTATTCGATTAAGCGGGGATCTTTAGTATTGCATCTATGGGGAAATATTCGGTTCCAGGAGGTTTTATTCGTATAAACGGGTTATTCGTTTATCCGTTACCCGATTAAGCGGGGCTTACAGTATTCAATAGTTTCTAAAGTGCAGAAAAAATTCAAACTATTTTAAGCCGCAGATGCCATTGGCGATGTTCTTCATATCACGAAATCCTTGAAAAAATAACAAGAAAGAGAGAAATAAGACAGTTCAAAGAAAATAGCTAACTTTGGTGTTATATTGAAATATAAAAATAACTCAGTATGTATAAATTTTCATGATTTTTTCCACAAACCCTTTTTTTTTTACGAGCACTCTGGTATATATAACAAGCAAATGCTGCAGTCTCTTTGCGCTTGTTTTTACTGAGTTGGACTGTACTACATATATGGGAGCAAGCCCTTGCTACAGGCGGCAACTTCTGAAAGGCGGCAAAATTCACCATAATTATTTTCTTCAAATTTGTTCAAACTTGATATAAAACCTTGAAGGTAGACGGGTAAGGACTAGTGATGGGCATAATCGAATCACTTGATAACTCTTATTGTCACGAATTCTTGGTTATTGATTGACTCAGCTGGAGTTCTCGATTTCAAAAGATCTGGTTTATCAATCGCTCAAGTACTCAATTTGGAAAGATATTGATTATCAAAAGGTCTCGATAATGCCCATCACTAGTGAGGGCATCAGTTTCAACATTTGCCACAGACATATAAAAATAACTGAAAAATTAAACATCTGGCACTGCTCGCTTTTTCACTATCACCCCCTCCCAAACCAGTATTAAATGACTGAATTCGAAATTTGCCCCCCTTGTCTGACTACGTTTTGCATAAGCACCTTTGTGAAGTATTGCCATTATTTTTTTCCTCATTGGAAAAAAAAACAACGGGATTTGAATCTTCATTTATTTACAGCGAAATGTTTCTGCCAATTACTTTTTTTTTTCGTGGATATGCAGTACATGTATGTTACTGCAAAATACCAAAATTAAAGAATGTCGACTTTTACTGACGATTCACCAGAAATATTAAGTATATCACCGATGCCTTTGGTATGTGTATGTTAATATGCACTGACTAGTGTCGACATTTACCAGTTTTCAGACTTTCACAATTTACCTTTAATGGGAGTACAATGCATGTCATAGTAGGAACTTATGCCGGGGCCATGTAGCTAAGTTTGATGCATTTTGTTATTGTACCATAACGCGCAAGTAAATGCAATTTTAGCAAATAATTGAAAAATACTAGCCTAGAATTGAGATTTTATATTAGTAAGATAGTGAACGTTAAACAAATTTACTCACTTTCAACAATCCCTTTTATTTTTCTTTCTCATTTAGTATAGTACTAACTAGTAAAATTACAACAATGAAGAGAATTTAATTATAATTTCTCATCACAGTCGTAATTCAACTTGTATTGTTGTTCAGCCGGGAAAAAATGCCGTTGATTTCTTCAAAACGACGAAGTAGTATAATGACTATGCAGAATATTATGCCATCAAGTATTAAGTCATAATTAAAATAAGTACTGCATTTGTGGATGAAAACAATGTTAAATTGAAGAAGTATCGTATATTTTAAGTAAATAAAACCAATTTTACTTCCAATGTAAAATGAAGGCTACTGCAAAAATGCTATGGTAAACAAAAAACGAGTCTTGCATTGAGTTGCCAATTTAGAATTGAAAATTTTCAACAATAACATTCCATTAATTCTAAAATCAACTTTGCATTCAAAACAGACGCCATTGATGTTTTTCTGCACTTGCGAGAGATTTTCCAGACTTACAAGAGCTCGAGAGCAATTGCAAATTTTGCGAGGGAATCGGGACTGAAGACAATCGCAATGTTACACTTGAATTCAAATTGGGGAAATAGCGATCGCATCGGTGCATTGCGATCGGCCGTGTTTCACTTGAATCCCTGTGTAGAAGTGACTCCCTGGAGGTAATACGGGAAACTAATTAAACACTGCCCACATTCTGCTTCATGAATGCACAACTATAACATTTATAAGTAATACCATGAATCGTTTCCAGAGCTTAGCTTACAATTTAAAAGTTTTCCAGCGGTAAAGGTGACTTATTTCAGGACGAAGATGATTTATTATTTTTGATTTATTTTATACATTTACATCACTTAACCGCGTTCGGAAACGCTGCGGTCGACCTGGTAGCAACCTGTCGCACCAGTGACGCACCAACGGAGGGGACTAAGAGGCTTAAGCCCCTTCCAGAAGCCAAAGGAATACAAAAAGGGTCTTCAATCCCTTGATCAGATCAAAGAGAACGTATAAAATATCGTTTTTTGGTCTTTAATTTCGGGGAATTTCTGAAAGAGGGGGCCCCCGATCTCTACCCCTTCCTAATTTTCCCAAAGATGAGTTTAAATAATTGTTCTAGGATTTCAGTTATATATATATATATATATATATATATATATATATATATATATATATATATATATATATATATATATATATATATATATATATATATATATATATATATATATATATATATATATATATTAGGATTAGATCCACTCACTCTCTTTCTTCCCTGACTTTGCCAAACGTGGCCTGAAATGACTTTTTTTGGAATTTCTATTTCAAACTATTATCTGCAGGGAATCTCCCGCTTCCCCATTCTAAAGATCCCAAAAGATAGCTTTGTAATGTGTTTTTAGGATGGAGAAATCCCGAATCTCGCACCCCTGGGCATGACAAAAATGACAAAAGATAGCTTAAAATTGCGTTTTTAGAACTTCAATATCTGAAAATTTCTGTGGAACACAAACCTTATCACTAAACATAATCCTCAAAGTGCATTTTTAGTCTTACAATTTCAAAAAAAAAAAAAAAAAATCAAGGAGAAAGACGCATTCCAAAATTCTCATCATGATCAAGGCCCAAGATAAAAGCCTATGCTGAATTCTTGGTTCGTTTTTTGGGTCTGACACGGTCTCGATTGTCTTTTGGATTGTAAAACACAGCTCTAGGAAGCCTTCCTCGTGTCTCAACGGAACCACTTTTAACCACCCAACTTTACCAAAAATTTTCTGGTAAAAAGTTTTAGGGTAGATCCAGAGCCCCTGAATCCTGGGCCTCTTGTTCCGTTGACAAAGATAGCTTAAAATGCATTTTTAGGACTTGAATTCAAAAAAAAAAAAAAATGCTGCATGATCCTCAAATTTATTCCAAACGTTACTACCAACGATGTCCCGAAATTGCATCTTTAAGATTTAAAATTCGAAAAAAATCCGAACGAGATTCCTAAATATCCCCCAAAACTGTCTCTCCCAAAGATAGACTAAACATGCGTTTTTAAAACTTCAATTCCGAAATTTTCCGAGATTTTGCAATGGGGGAACCCGCTCCCATGAAACGTTGCCTCGAATAAATTAAAATTTTGTTCTCCGTATTTCCGCTGCTTTACTGCCCCCAAAAACTGCGAAAAGGATTTCGGGAGGAAACCCCGAACATCCTGCATCCTCGTTCCAAACGAAGCCCAAAGTCGTAAATTTCAGAGTAAAATAAAGTCACAGTTCAATGGTGAAAATTTCTCGGAGGTGAGCCGTCGGATTCTTAATGTCGCTCTATGTGTGTCTAATGTTGTGTCTTATTAAAGAAGACCGATTTTAACAAATTCAGAGCAGATCCCTTATTGCTCCCTCTAATGTCTCCAAAGACAGAGCCCACAATTGCGCTTTTTAGATTTCAGCGTTGAAAAATTTCTGGAGAGAGAACCCCAGAATTTTCTCCATCTCCTCAACATCACCAAAGACAGCCTAAAATTGCGTTTTTAAAGCTTCCATTTCGGAAAAATTCCAGATGAATCCTCGACCCCCTAAAATCATCAAAGTTAACCTAAAATTGATTTCAATTTCAGGGAAAAAGTACGGAACTTAGAAAATTTAATTAAAAGAGATATTTCATTTAAAAAAAAGGCTTTTTTTACAACTGTGGAACACACCACGTCTTTTTCTAGATAATATTATTTGCACTTTTCTTTATTCAAATTTTTTTCTTAGTTTCAGAATGATAAATGCTTGTCTTATTACCACTTAAAAATGTTAAATAATTTCGTAGTCAGACGAATAAAAAAAAATTCTGAGAAGAGGAAATAAAACTATTTTGTTCTTTTAAAGTTTGTAAATGTCGACAAAAAATTTAAATTACACTAAAACGAAATTAAAAAAAAAAAAAAAATTGGCGTCAATCGGGGGAGGGGGGGCGTTCTCGAAATATGCCCCTTATTTTACGAATGGGAGCTCCTTACGAAACTTCTAGTCCCTCCCAGAAAAAAATCCTGGGTGCGCCAATGTGTCACGCGGTTAGCGAGATCACAAAGTCTGTGTTGGCCAATCCAGTCGTGTTTCATGCTTATAGTCTCCATGGTTTCATGTTTTGATCGTAACGCACGTGACTTTCTCATGACGAAAGTTACGCTTGGATTGGAGCGTCGTTTGCTGCTGAACTAGAACTACCGCGGTGAATCCATGAACGTTCGGAAATACAGCTGTTCCATCAGACTCCCCAGAGAAATTCCAGATACGTCATAACCACACCGGACTAACCACGCGGTGTATGTGTTTGCATTCAGCAATGGACAGCAGTATTCACCTGACGTCACTGCGGGTCAAAATTGTCACTGCAGTGCATTGTGGGAACTGTAGCAGACGAAAATCCGGTAGTACAGAGTATAATAGGAAGTGGTTAAAATGCCTTCTCGCCAAGCACCGAATTTGAACTGAAGGTTAGTAACTTGGCGTGATTTCGGTCGAAGGTTCCAAATACTGTAGGTTTGCTGTATGAAACGAAGCACGTTGTTGTAATTCTGGCATGTGTATATAAAAATGTACATTTTGTAGTGGTAAATATTAGTGTTTTTATGTAATTAAATTGAATGAATGTGTCTATGTGCAAAGGCAGATTTATTCTTTCTGAACTACCGGAGGAAGCAAAAAAGAATATTCTAAGAAGTTGGAAGTACATTTGTATAGCAGTAAGTGGTTTTCTTTACATATGCATTACATTAAAAGTGTTATTCAGGGTTTACTTGATTATGAATTATGAAAATACTGAATCAGTTCATGAAATTCTGTGTGTTTAAATTACATCTGTTTCTTTTTCTTTTATTTTGCTAAAGGTTCTTAGTAATAATGCTAAATGAACTCGAGCAACATGCGACCCTTGCACGTTTATTGAATCCACATTATATCTAAAACTCATGCAGATTGTCAGAACCACACACTGAAACTAATCTGCGAAGGACTCCTACGAGTTTCATCAAATTGCATTCTGAATCGGTGAAAGATACCATTTGTACTGTGATGTTAATGCCATTCTGTTTATTTAATTTGGAATATTTACTTTCAATGTCACAAAAAGATAAAGAATTTGAGAAAGTTGTGAGGAAAAAACCCAACGTAATATGTAAAATGTAAATATTCTATGAGTTGGAAGTTTTGGATTGCCATACTTTTTTTAGCATCTTTGATATTGTGGATTTGAGAAGCCAGAGTCATTTTGGTCAATTTCTGCTTCTTGATTCTGTGTGCATTCAAATGCTTGTGTGCTTAGAATTATTTGTAAAGAGTATTCTATATGAGTTAACAGTTTGAAAAGAGAACTGCCACAAAATATTCATCGTCTCTGCTAAATACGGATTGAGAGATGATTTGGAAATCATAATTTGATACGTAAAATTGACATTGATTAACCACAAAGAACGTATAAACATGCCTTTAGGAACACCCGATAGGACTGAAAAAAAGATTCACAACTTGACGCTGCACCAGTCGTATATACAAAAATTACCTTACAAGTGACCGATAATGTCTCATGCGACAGATATACAAGCACATAGATATAGACGTAATGACAAAACTCATAGATATGGATTCGGGAACTCAAAATGCAGGCTTGGTAACATTCAAATTTGCATACATAAATACATACACAGAATTTTCTTTTTTTTTTCTTTTTTTTTTCAAAATTCGTTTAAAGGTAATTAAGAGAAATTTATTCTGAAATTTTAGTGATAATATTTTTTGTGAAGGCAACACTTGCTCTTTACATAAGGAAGTAAAAGTTCTCCTTACGACATCAAAAAGTCTAAAATTTTAATCTGGAAGGATTTTCGGATAATCCAAATTTTCAGTAATCCGAGGTGGCGTTAGCCCCAATTACCTCGGATTTTCGAGACTACACTGTATTTTAAGTTTTTTGGCATGATTATCTGTTTGCTCGAATGTTTGCTTGCTTACTATTAAAATGGATGAGTACATAATTTCGATACAAATATGTATTTTATGCAACTAATGATAACATTTTTTCTTTTCCTGATTGTTTTAGGACTGTGCTTTGCAATCACTTGCTGTGGTGTAATTTCTCAGAAGAATATTTGAAGAATTGCTGTTTCTTCTGCATGTGTTAATACCGAATGGTTTCATGACAGTGAGATTTGGTGTGTTCTATTTCATCAATTCTTTTGTTGTGGCTTTTCAGTGGACACATAGTAGTTGTGTAGAGCTGCTTCTTTTATTTGGTTTGAGGTTATATTCTCACTTACCTCTGCATTCGGTGACATTCCTTCTGCAAGCATTTCGTAAGTATATTAGGGTAGTATAGTTGACTCGAAAACTCAAGAGACCTTGAACGAGAGTTTGATTTTTTGTAGTTCTTCTAATTTACAACATATGTATGTATTAAGCTGTACATTGTTTCTTGCAAGAGAGTCTCTCTGCATACAGTTATACTTGCTTGCTTACTTATAAAATGTATGTGCACATTATTTCGATACAAATATGTATTTGAAACAACTAATGACTGCATTTTTTTCTTTTCTTGATGTTTGTTTTAGGACCGTACTGTTGGTGCAATTTCTCAGAAGAAGATTTGAAGAATTGCTGTTTCTTCTGCATGTGTTAATACCGAATGGTTTCATGACAGTGAGATTTGGTGTGTTGCATTTCATCAATTCTTCTGTTGCGGCTTTTCAGTCGATTCATAGTAGTTGTGTAGAGATGCTTCTTTTGTTTGGTTTGGTGTTTTATTTTCACCTATCACTGCATTAGATAAACTTGCTTTTGTATGCGTATTCACAAGTGTATAAGATTACCACAGTCTACTCTTGATAATTAAAAACTAAGGACCTTGAAAGAAAATTTGAACTATCTAGAGTTTGTTTTATTTGTAGCTCTAATTCAAAGAGATGTAAATATTACTAAGCTATTTATTATTTTTTGCAAGACAGCCTCTTTGTTGCAAGGATATTTGTTTGCTTATTAATAGAATGTATTTTTGCATAATTTTGATAAAAATACATATTTCATGTACAACTAATTTCTGTATTTTCTCTTTTCCTGATGTCCGTTTTAGGATTGATTAGCAATCAATTGTTGTTGGTGTGATTTCTCAGAAGAAGCCTTGAAGAATTGCTGTTTTTTTGCATGTTTTAATACCGAATTGTTATATACAGAGAGATTTTGTGTATTGCACTCCATCAATTCCTGTTGTAGCTTTTCAGTGGACATACTTATTACTTTATTTAGTATTGCTTCTTTTGTTTGATTTGTTGTTTTATATTACCTTTTACCACCAATTAGATGAACTTCCTTTTATATTTTTATGTACACATGTTGACTTTCTCAATATGTGAACTTCTGCCAATGGCAAGTAGGAGAAATTCATCTTATAATTAACCTATGGTTTTCAATTTTTATTTACAAGTTATCAACAATGAAAGAGTTAAAAAAAATCAGTTACTATAATACTTGTTTACAATTTAATAAAATGTATAACAATAACAATTGCATCAAGAATTTTAAAGGAATGTTTATTTCTCCTTAAAAATGTTTAGCTTTGTGCAAACATTGTATTACTTGTGTTTTTATAGTACCTAATAAGGCCACATTTTGTTAATAAACATGTAGTATTTTAAATGAAATCTTTTTTGTTGTTTTTAATGATAATTTTTGTGTGCTGGGGCAGCAATTGCAAATAGGCAGATAAATAATGATAAACTGAAAATGTATTCACACAATTTTACTTCGTTTCAAAGTATCATATTGTTGTACATAATACATATTATTCCCTGAAATTTCAGAACATGCTTTTATTGAATTGTCTATGACACACAATTGGGAAGAAATTGTCCTTGATGTGTGTGGTAATGCTGTCTATTTTGTGCTTGTAGCTTCCTATATGCCTCTAAATTTTTTGCACTGGTAGAATTTTTATTCTTTACTTTCATTTTATCCCTTATGGGTAGTGTACAAATGATGTCATGCTTTGAGAGGAAAGAGGGGTTTTAAATCAGAATTTTTGACAAGGGGAAAGGAGGGGGTAACATACAAGAAGATTCATTGTATGTCATGGTTTGAAATAAGGATATTTTTGTAATGTAGTGTGACACTGGAGAGGGGATCAAATATTTTGAAAAAAAAAAGTGACATCATTTATGGACAGCCTTTTGTATTTATGTAGCATATCTGGTGTGAAGAAATTGAATTAAGTAACTAAAACTGAAACTCTGATCCTACACCTAATAAATGCTTTGTTATAGTTTATAACCTAATTTTTACTTTTTCTAAGTTCAAGAAAAAATACGCAAGTATACACTAAAAACTAATGCACTTAAAAATAAGAACTAAATAAGAATTTAAAACAAAATTCATATTTTAATGTATTGTGAAAGCATAACTTAGTTAAAACAAAGTTATAACTTATTCAAAATTGAGGAAGAATGGCAAACTTCCAATTAAAAATTGCACAGAAGAAAAAAAATGGTACTTCTGAAAAATATTGTTTAAACTATTCAGTTTCACTCTACATGTTCTGAACATTCAAACATTTTTTAGAAGACAAAATATTCTTAACTGCTTTAGCAATGTTATAAGTAGAACATTTCAACAAATATTAAATAGCAGGGGTATTGAAAAGTATTAATTAATTAGAAATTCATTCTTATTAACATTTAACAAATTAGTATTCAATAAAAATTCTTATGGTTATTGAGGATTTAACAATGTTCCATTGCCAAATAAACAACCCTTCTTGCTTTGTTACCTAGTGTTCAAAATTTGATAAAAAGAACTGAATAACATTACCTAATTCATCAAACAAATTGACAGTTTTTTCAAATACTTAAAATTATTACTTTCTGGTGAAACTGCCCTTCGAAAAGGGATTGTTATTACAAAACAATAGTGTTGGCCCAACAGATGAAGAACTTTTATTTTTTAAATTTAACTATTCATATTTCTTGAAGGAATGTCATTGCAATTTGTGCAAATCATAACGATGTTACTCACAATTTTTTGGAAGAAAATTAAAGGGCTATTATTGCATTCAATAAAATCACGCTTACATTATATAAGACGAAAAAAAAAGGGGGGGGGGGTCTCAAACCATAGAAGCATTGAAGCGTTGTTATTTTGCAGAGAAGACTGATCTTTGTACCATGAACGTTATTTTGTTTTCAACTAACACCATCTGTACAGTTTTGTTGACTGTTTTGTACTTGGGGCAGTATTTGCATTAAATTGAGCATTGGCAGAGCCGAAAGCCAGAACTCCAGAGTATTTTTAATCCACAAATAAAAAGGAAAAAAAAGTGTTTAAATTTTTTCAAATGGGATAGATTTTAACAAAATTGTTTATTGCTTACTGGGAAGCAATCGCAAATTTCCAATTCTGAAATGGAAAAGTTATTTTTCTCTTGAGAACCCCTACTGGTGGTGTAAGAGGGCTAAAATAGGCTTAATAAAAAGTCAAAAGAGGATCATGGTCACTCAGCACTTCAAGTGCTTCACCAATCATTTTTTAGGGAAACCAGGTTTTATGTGTTTTTTTCTGAGCCTGAATTGCATCTTGGCTGGTTTTATAAATGGCTATTTAAATAAAATAAAAGTTTATTCTCTCTAAGGTTTAATTCTTTTCTTGAATTCAGAATATCCATATAGTGATTTTCAAAAAATGATTAAATGAGTTCTTATAAATAGTCATAATAGACCAGGAGTGCCCACCTAGTCTGTCATTGCGCAGACTGCGCCATTTAAATGCGAGGGGCGGAGCTGTTTTGAGGAATATTTTTCTCATTGGGGGGGGGGGGGCGGTCTTTGTGATAATTTCGAGATTGGAACCTCTGTAAAGACATTGACATAATGATGGCGTACATCGGCTCAGGTGCGCAGCGCACCCTCCTTCTACAAGATTTATAAGTGTGCCTTATCTCAGATTTACCACATTTTTTTATTATTATTATAATGTAAAAAAGGACCTTGGTGAAGGAAGACATAGTTGGGCATTTATAATCAGTTTTATTTTAGTTTTAGATAATTACAATCGAAATTGCGGTAAAAATGAGGAAAAGCAATCGAAATTCTTCCGCCGATCCACGATTTTTCTCTTTTTTTTTTTTTTTTTTTGTTGTCATTTTTTTTTTTTTTTTTTTCACTTTTCCTCGATATTTTTCATTTTTCATTTTTTTTTTCTTTTTTTTGAGAACGTTGATAAATTTACAAATCCTTCCCCGCAAATAGGCTGATGTTGGAAGAGGGTTTTAACAAATGGGAAACCGAAATTGTGAAAAACCCAGAAATGGACTTAAGATTGCCAAAATTTTAGAGCAGAGCGCATTAAACTCGTCTAAAAATACCTGGGGGAATCAGTAAATGCAGGCATATATGGGGGGGGGGGGGGCTTCGCTGCTTCTACTGCTCTCCACTGCAACACGACTGGATTTGGGAAAATATTTAGCGAAAAATTACGTATATATTTATACATTTTCCTTGCAACTTCAAAACAACTCCCGTCTTGGAAACATTCCAAAATTGGAAATCTTAAAACTAAATTTTAGGTTGTCTTTGGTCATAACCGAGGAGGAGACGTGACTGCACATGAATTTGCCCACACAACATAAACTGGTGGAATAGACGTTGAAAAGTCGTCGAATCTGGTCTAAACATCGTCTATAACTGATCTAAAAACCGTCTGTAACTCGTCGAAATGTCCCCTCAGAACAGTCGGAAGTCGTCTTGTACACGTCGAAAAGACGACTACAATGAATGAAAAATGGTGGAATTAGATATATAATAGACAATATCCATAGCGCTAGATAACGTTACCAAGAACAATTATAGATGATCTAAAAAACGTCTTCTAGGTGCGCTTATATTAACGCAGCACACCTTTTTTCAATTCTGGACTCTTAATTGTAATGTTTATACGACACATTACATTTTCCTTAACCTTTTAACATTCATACATTTTTGTCTAATCTGCCAGTTCAATAGTTCAATTTTTTAGTACTTATTGCAATTACACTATTAAACTTAAAACCTTATTTTCAATTTTTCATGTGTGTAAGCTTATTTTTTTATCCAACAGTCTTATTTCCATATATCATTTTGAACCAGAAATCATCAACAAGATGAATAAGCTTACCGAAATCAATAAGGCGCTATAAAACAGACGCTAAAATATCAGAAGTAAAAAGCGGCGGTGCTGCTCAACGTACGTTGAAGCACGTGCTTCAACACTAATAACATAGCAACAAGTGTTGCCAATTATGTCAATAAATTATAAATATCATCATTGTCATTAATATTTTCTGAAAATAAAGTTCTAGCCCTTTAACCGTTGTTACATGAACTAATGAACTATTTTTAATTCACTTTTTGCAGCATTTAGCACCACCGCAATCCGCTTTCACCAATCACTGTTTGTGTTGATTCTACTGGACACTTCTATTCGACGTTTAGTAGACGACCCTTGTGGATGATCTAATTTACGTCTGTAATGGATAACTAATAGACGTCCAATTATAGACGTTTAATGGAACATCTAGAAATGACGTTTATTAGTCGCAGAATAGATATCACCTTTAGATGTAGATGAGTATAGCTGAGTTTTAGATGAGTTTCGACGAGAAATAGTCGTTTTATAGACGAGTGTGCTGTGTGGGTGCCGATTGAAGAAGAAAGCAAATAGTTTTCGTGTCCGTCTAGTAAGTGTATAAGTCGTGTGCAGGTGGCGGAAATAAAGAATTAAAAATATTTTGAAAATTTACGAAATATATCAATATTTAAATGTTTGTTTCTTTTTCAACGATACATAAAAGGTTTTAAAAGTTTAAAATGCTATACACAGACCCGTCATTTAGGTAATCCGAGGGTCCTGGATTTAGAAACATCATGAAATGCATTTAGCATTTAGAAACATTCATGCATTCATTATGAACATTCATGCATTTAGAAACATCATGAAAATTAGGCATTTTATAAGTATTTTTTTTTTTCCCTATGAAACCGTATTGAACACAAACCCTTTGCCTCCCCCCCCTTCCATGAAGACTTGGAAATGATGAGCCTGATCATACACAAATTTGGATTAAAAATTATCTATTTCTCAAGGAGGAATAGATATTAGATCACACATTCAGGGACGCTTTGAACTAAAATTTTCGGAAGTCGGAACATTCTGCTGAATGAAATTTCAATTTTATCGAATGATGAAATACGAGTATGCATACGTAATACACATACATAACGTAATGCATATATAAATAATGCATACATACATATAAACATCATGCATACATAACGTAAAACAACATAATGATTGAAGAATCTCGATGCTGTAATGTTGTTCCCAAAGTTATCGAATCGTCAGAAAAAAAATCCGAAAATGATTGCTGGGCTCCCTCTCCCTTTAAAAATTATAAAATCTACATTGCTGTGATTCTCAGACAGCCCCCCCCCTCAATGGGCGGAACCCTAGTTTCTGACTAGGCAACAGTCCAGGGACGGATACAAGGTAGGGGCGATGGGGGCGATCGCCCCCTCCTTGAGCCGAGATACAGGAATTTTCTTCGGGTATGTTTTCGATATTAAAGTTCCAAAAACGCAATTTTACATAACATTCGATGGTATTAGAAGAAAGTTAGCTCATCCCCGGAATTCTCCCAGAATTGAAACCTTGAAAACGCAATCGTGGCCCTTTTCCATTACTCTGGGAATCGGAACCAGAACTTTTTTTGAAATTGAAGGTCCAAAATTTCAATTTTAGACTATCTTAGATGATATTATGGACAGCTTCAAAGGGGTCACCCCGGATATTTTTTGAAAGAAACGCAACTGTAGGACACCTTTGATTATTTACGGATAAGCGATAGAGCCCAGGAAAATCCTTTGAAAGTTTTTAGAAATTTAAGTTCCAAAGAGTAAAAAGTAAAAAACAATCGCCCCTTCCTTGAACATTTTCTGGATCCGCCCTTGCTACAGTCCCTATATGATTTCATATAGGGACACTAGACTAGGTTGACGTGGCCTTGACTGATGGGAATCTAATCCACGTCCTCCTGCCCCACACATAAGGGGAAAGCACGATTATTTGGCCTTTGGTCCTGGTTAAAACTTGGTATGTACACTTTAAGGAAGAAATAACGTTGGTACATGTATTAATTTCCATTTACACACGCACATAAACAAAATGAGGGTTTGTATTTGTGAATCGCGCTGTGCCTTTACATTTTATAAGAATTTACTTTCTTTGAAAATATTTTGGCAACGGCAATTCAGAAGAAAATTTTTCATTTTTCAGAGAAACAATTTAGTTGCCAAGTGCGCGATAAACCACGCGAAGTAGAGACCTGGCGAGATATCTTTCTATTGTTCGTGAAGGCAGTTTAACAACGTCCAGTATAATAACACTTGCTTTTGTGCGGTTTATAAACTCTTCTTTCTACTTAAAAATTAGATTTTTTTAAAAAAGTTTTTAACTAAGAAACGTTGTAAAAGAATGAAGAACGATTCATTTGATACTCTTTATTATCGTATTATCATGGGTTTTAGCTTATCTGGTTCCTGATCAGAAACCTGGTGAAAGAACTCGGATTCTCCCTTTTCTGAGCTTTTTTCATGCAGTCATTTAGCAGTGTTGCCAGATGGTCAAATCCAGATTTCCCCAATTCCCTTCCAACTTTTCCCCAAAACGCGATGTTTTCTACCAAAATTCCCCAAATGCAAAAATTATTTTTCCACTAATATTTTCATAAAATGAATCGACTTCCTCTAATATTTTTGTCTCTTGAAAATTTTTTTTCCCCAAATAGCCAAATTTTCTTATAAAATTCCCCAACTTTTTTTTTTCTTTACATTTTCGCTTTTTTTTTTTTTTTTTTGCCTTCTTTATCTTTCTTTATCTTTATTAATAATAAAGCTGAAAGTCTCTCTGTCTGGATATCTCTTTGTCCGGTTCTCTTTCTGTCTGTCAGGATCTCTAACGCGCATATAGCGCCAAGACCTTTCGGTTGATTTTCATGAAATTTGGCAAAGAATTAGTTTGTAGCATGGGGGTGTGCACCTTTAAGCGATTTTTTGAAAATTTTATTTTGTTCTTTTTCTATTCCAATTTTAAGAACATTTTCCCGAGCAAAATTATCATAAGATGGACGAGTAAATTACCAAGTTATCATAACGTGGAACCGTAGCGTGGGCTATCCAATTGGCGAGAAATTCATTATGCATTATTTGTAAATATACAGGGGAACCAAAATACCTTTTAATTTTCTACTACGGGCAAAGCCGTGCGAGTGCCATTAGTCATAAATACAAGCGCCTGACCGAGAGATAAGAAATAATCAAATATTTTTTTTCTACTCGCATTTACTACTCTGCTTCTGTATGTACATTTAAACTATGATTTTTGTATATATTTATCCAAGAACACTCTTCATCACACTTATTTTTACCTGTTTCACGTATCACTAGTTACTCACGCAGAACATTAATGCGAATTCCATAGTATAATATTCCACATAATGCGAAATGCGAATTCCATAAAGTTGAGCAAAGCTAACCCAGAGCTGTTTGATGCAAACAATGTTCCCACTACTTCTTGACGCGAATTTAAATACGAAAAAAAAAATCTTTTTTCCCGAGGTTTTTTTTCCCCAGGTTTTCCCCAAGGAAAAAATATTTCCCCAATGAATTCCCCTCAAAACCCGTTTCCCCAAAATTTCCCCAGAGAGCACCAGATTTCCCCAAAATGGGGAAATTTCCCCCAATCTGGCAACATTGACTCACTAGTCTGATTAAGTCCTAAGCATGTTCATTATGCGTATGAAGTTCAGTAATCTTTAAATAAAACGAGCTTTTCAGCATGCTGACACTACGTACTTGGTCAAAATACCCGCAGACAGACAGCTGATGGGACTAGAGTGCCTTGAGAACAGAGTGGCGACAACAACGGTGTTTTTTCCCCCCGGACAAGCGCGGCCGCAACTTTCGTCCAGATGCGACGAGAGAAAATTTTGACCGTTTGGCGATTTGCCACCAAGTGTGAATCGTTATCGCGGTTTTGGCAGCAGACGTGACTTCAGCTTCTGAAGCATTTCGCAGAGGCTACTGAGTTTCTCTCCATTCTTTCTTTTCACTTATCCTCCAAAAACAAATACATACATAAGGTTTCTATGAAAAACGAATTTGAAAATGATAAGCGACATCACCATTTCCTTTACATATTATGTGCTATGTGTGCGCGAATGAAAACAAAGTAAATGACAAATTTTAACTTTCACAAAAGAAACGAATCAGAGAAGAAGACCATTACTTTAAAAATTAAAAGTTAAAAAAAACCCCGACTGAGTCGCAACTGTAGAATCAAGAGGAAAAATTGAAAATCCTTTTAAAAGCCTTATATTATTAAAAATCAATGTCAAGTATTTTATTTGCTATTGAATAGAAACTGGCAACATATTAAAATATCATTTTAAATCATTGCTTTTAATTTCCTTGTCGGCCAACAATGAATTCGTTTATCAATCGCGTGAATAAAGGCTTAGTCGTTATTAAAATATGCTTTAAAAAAGTTATAATTCGAATTCTATGAAATATGGAAGTTCCAAACACATTCTATTCGACGCGGAAAAAAATTCTCTTCATTTTGGTGTTAAATTAAAAAAAAAAATAACTATGTTTTCACTGCAAAAATTGCGAAAAACCGTTTTAGACGGGTTTAATTAATATCTTCGTTATTGAATGTCATCCAAGGATGCAACCTAGCTAAGAACACTCTCGATCAGCTCTCCTTTCGAACATTTTTTTTTTTTCAAAATCGGTCCATCCGTTTAGGCGCTAGAGTGCCACAAACAGATACACAAATACACAGACACGTCAAACTTATAACCCCTTCCATTGTTTGTCGGGGGTTAAAAATGAGTCTTCTTGAAAAAAAAAAAAAAAAAAAAAGCTATGACAATTGTTTTTCAACGAGAAAAAATTCAAAAAATAAATAATTAATTTCCATTGCTCATTGCAACGTGCAATAAAAAAAAGTTTCTCTTGAAGCAAATTAGGAAACATAATACATCTATAGCTGGTCGGTTCAAGGCAAATCACCCGATTCAAGATCGAGACTTTTGCATTATCTTACTCATCATTTTAATCTCTATTTAGAAGTACAAGAAGAATTATATGCGAAGATTTCAACGAACTAATTTTCATTCTATAAGGTCATAAATGGCAATCCAATCGAGTAATAAAAATTATCAGAAAAGAAAAATTTCTAACTCGTCTCTTGGCTTTGTTTTTGTGACTAAATTTCCTTTCCCTCCCAGGTACAGATACATGCATACGAATAAGTTTAATTAATTTCTGCTATATCCAATTTTTACGAAAATAAGAATTGAAAAGATCAAAACAAACTATTAGCTATAGATAACTGAAATGTACTGTTTTAAAAATGTTGAATTGAGAATTCTTGATAAAATAATTCAATTGTTTCTCACTCTATAAATGTAGACAAATTCTAAACAAAATAAACAATTCACTTCGAATGGTTATCGCAACGTATATTTAAAAAAAAAAAATAAAAAAAACTTTTATCTTCGAAGAAATTAGAAAAAAATAAATAAAAAGTATATCGTCAGCTGATTGTTACAACTAGGTAATTTTAAATTTGCGTAAAGTTGAATGTTTTACGAAATGGTGGTTTAATGATATATTAATTTCGTGAAGAGATACTAATTCCTTGAGTTTTTTTCGAAACAGTATGAAAAATACTGAGTTGAATTTGAGTACTTTAGGATATACCCCACACTATGAATATGAATGATTTTAGTTAATTTTAAACTTATTTAATTTTGAACATTCCACACTGTGAGGTTTTGGAATTGAGTTTCACCCCCCCCCCTTTATGGTTTCTGTGTGTAAATAATAAAAATGTGCACCAGTTTCAATTTTCTCTATAATGAATCATAAATAATAAGCAGCTTCATAGAATAAACTTTAAATAGTTTCCATATAATAACTAATATATATTTCTTTTTCTTACAATCAAGATGCATTTTATTCTCACATAATTATTTCATTTGAGTGATAATATTACGGGATGAAACCCATTTATAAGCAAAACTAACTTCTAAAACCCGAAAATCAAACGCTCCTGAAGCGGAGAATAGTTGCCGCAACGCTAGTGAAGCTAAAAAGCCCGGCAACAGTATCGGAATCCAAAATCCCAAGATCAATACTCTATAATTAAATCAATATCTCGCTTAGAGTTCCAAAAATGATAAAAAGTGATAGCCTATACACTTATGCACTTGAGACATAAGGTGAAATGTCAGTACAAAACTGATCATTCACAAAAAAAAGCGTTTTTCTGAGACCCATCCAATCTTCCTATGTTAAGTCTAGAAGACTTTCGTCAGGATGCCCTCCGGCGGACAGAGGCGCTTCAGGGGGGATGTGCTTGTCGAGCATTTTGAGCGCCGAGCATATTAGATGCCAGGAGAACAGTGGCGGATACAGCCGGCGGGCAACCGGGCATTTGCCCGGTGGGCCGGTCATGCTTCGGGCCGATCAACTAACAGCAAATTCTTTCGGGCCTGTCTACAAACAGCAAAATGTAAATTTTGCGCGCATGTGTTTAGAATAACACAAATTCGCAAAACACAGCCTCAACTCCTCTTTACGCATGGACTAAAGCTTGTCTGTGGAGGGAGGCAGGGCCGTCACCAAGAAGGAGGGGGGATTTCTAAAATGGGGCTGCCCAGGGCGTGATTACCACACAGGCTGACTAGGCCTAGGCCCCCATGTTCCTAAGGGGCCCCACATTTTTTAAAGAATTACGCATAGCATTGCAACGATATGAAAAATACATGTATTTTTTAAAAAATAAAAAATTATGACCTGTTAATTGGAAAAAAACTTCTTTAAAGGGGAATTTTTAATCATTCTGCCAGAAACGAATTTACTTGGACATGATTATGAGGGGGCCCAAAGGGGATTTTATAAATGCACATAAGTGATTTCTACATAGTTGTGTGATTAGACAAAGAGGATTCCAAAAGTGCATTCGTGCCTTTAAAATGTAAATCAAACGCTGCATAGTCTTCAGGGGGCCTCAAAATTAATGTGGGTCTAGGGCCTCACTTTTAGTTAGTCGGGCCCTGGGACTTCCAATATATTTTTAGTCGTGTAATAAAAAAAAAAAAAATTAATTAAAAAAAAAAACAGGGAAATCTTAGCGGTCGTAAACAATTAAAATACTTTTGGTCTCTTTGACGCTTTTATTTATAAAGGACAATTCACAATTGCTATAAAATGCAACATACAGAAAGGGCCGACGTGAGGTCAGTAGTATTACCATGCTAATAACTGTATACCTCCCATCGTCTTGTCACACTGTAAAAAAATTCCGAAACGTTACTGAGTATTTCCATGTAACGTCTCGGGATTTCAATGGTTTTTATACACTTCCTGGAAATATCAAGCATCATTGTCAAAAAGTTTCCTGAATTGCTACAAGTTGTATGAATGCAAAATTCTTACTGTTGTAAAAAATAGTTTTAACTCCCAGTTTAAAGATTAACTGACAGTATTTATAGCGTGTATCAGCTTTTATTCGCTCGCGGCTCGTCAAGACTGATTTAAGCTCCCAAAGGGAGCGAATAAGTCTTTGGACTACGTAGCCTGCTGGAATTGAAATTCTGGCTTAGCTTTGGCCGCGTATGCAATACAGCTGTGATATTATCCCTACCTAAGATTACTCTGAAGTTCCAGCGACGCGACTAGCTTTATACGGGAATATTTCTGGATAATCTGAGGAAAATTACTAACTTTTAACGGAAAAAGTTCCTGGTTTTTGCGAGATATGTTACTGGCAGAAATTGGGCACATCAGCTGCCTATTATTTTCCAGGAACGTTTCTGAATCGTTTTTACAGTGCATGCACAAAATCAACAATCTTTTGATTGGTTTGCATGTTTTATTTTATTTGTAGTTTTGAACTCTGAATAATTTGATCTTATTAACTACAAATTTAATTGCACATGAGAATTAGATTATTTATGGAAAAGTTTCCAGCGTAGTTGGTCAAAATTAGGATGCTGAGGAAAAATTACTTTATAATTTTTGTATTAGTTGTTATTGCAGTTACAACTTTTTTTCTCCCGAGCTACGTTCAAGTGGGTACCAAAAACAAAGAAAAAACCATAAATATAACTAACACATCTTGCACAATATCGAAACATATTGGTCGAAAGATATTTCTTCATGTTTGCAGAAAGAATAAGGAAGAAGTGATTGATATAAGATATTTTTGGACAAATGAAACTAAGACTTCAAAACCGGAAATAATCGGTGTCCAATTAAAAAGAGAAGAATTTCGAAAAGTTTGTGAGTTTTGCTAGATTTGTTACAATGCTAAAATTGAGACATCCTTCCACCTGTATGATCACGGGTCCTTCACAGTCGGGCAAATCAAATCTTGCTCGAAAAATTATTTCTGAACAAGTTTATGAGCACCCTATGAAACAAATTATTTGGTGTTACACTGTTTGGCAACCATGGTTTTTAGAAGAAAAAACCTTTAAATTTGTATGCGGCTTACCGTCAGAAGAAGAAGAAATTGATTTAATTGTTCTGGATGATATGATGAATAGTTTAACTCCAGAAGTATCTCAAATGTTTACTGTTGGATCTCATCACAAAAAATACAGCATAATACTCATAACGCAAAACCTTTTTCCCAGAGTAAAAGCAATGAGAGATATAAGTTTGAATACGCATTACATTGTTTTGTTTCGGAACAACAGAGATTTGTCACAAGTATCGTGTTTTGCTAGACAAGCATTTCCAGGGCAGTCGAAGTACTTTATGGATGCTTATAAAAAAGCAACGAAGGCACCTTTTAGTTATTTGTTAGTCGATGTTCACCCAAGAACGCCAGAAGAACATCGCCTCCGCGAGTCTATATTTCCTGATCGCGAAATGATTAGTTGGGTGTTTGTTCCTGCCGAAAAATGAATCGAGTAAATCGTCATGTTCATTTGTTGCATGTTCTTGCCAATGCAACTCCTACTCAGCGAAAAGCAATACTAAAAATTGCATCAGATGAGCAAATAAAAACCCTGTGTGAAATTTGTCAAAATTTACTTGCAGGAAATATACCATCGAATAAAATTAAGAAATTGTGCAGTTACAAAAGAGTTATACGTTTATTAGCTGATAGAAGAGTACCGCTTTCTCGCAAGCGTAAACTGTTCATTACGAATCGTCAAGTAGGAGGTTTCCTTTCCCTAGTTTTACCTGCTGTTTTGAGTCTCTTAGGAGGAATTGCAGGCAAAGCAATTGGCAAACGCATATAGAATTATGTCAAAAAAAATGGCATTGGTTCCTCCTGAATTGGTCTCAGAATATTATCAATTAAGCAAGCCTGAGATCCGATTAGAGGATAACATTGCTAGTGTGTTACACGAAAAACTAACATCCGATGACATTAAGGCAAAACTGTTATCAGATTTAATACCCAAATATCAGAGAGCAATGCAAACCCCTCCTCCTCGCAAACCGTTTGAGATTCCACAAGAACTGTTAACAGAACTATCACCAGATAAGACATCAGACATTTTACTCAGTGAAGTTGCAGAAAAAAAAACTAACAATTTATCTAGGAGCATAGCTTTGTCAAAATATATAGCATATGTTGTACCAAAAAGTCAAAAAAAATTCATTGTACCAATACTAGAAATCTTACGTACTAACGGTTACACTTTTAATGAACAAAGTGAATTGGAAATTAGTGGCAAACCAGAATACCGTAGCAATATAATAGATTTATTTAGTTATATGATGAAAAATGTAAAAGGTGTAAGTCCTCCTAGAGGATTTAATGCTTTTTTCGATGCTATACTAAAAAGTAACATTCCAATTGAATGGATAGGAAATAAAAATCTGCGCGAACAACTAACTTTAACAGATACAGATCCTGCGTTCAGGAAAGCAAGGTCTGATTCATCGGAAGAAAAATCCATCCCCGACATTAAAAGCACCGGAACGCAAGAAATAAATCTAAATAATACAGTACCAAAATGGGATGCATTTGAGGAGACAAGCTCACACTCATCTCAAGAAGACAAAGCTCCATTGAAATGGCAAACTTGGATAGACTAAAAAAATTGTACTTTGATCCAAAAGAACCAGGGTCTTTCGGAGGAGTAAAACGACTGTCTAAAGCAAGTGGAGTATATAAGAATATTGTACAAAAATGGCTTTCTAAACAAGATGTCTACACACTTCATCGCCCAGTTCGTTATAAATTTCAGAGACGCAAAACAATTGCATATGGAATTAATGAATTATGGCAAAGTGATTTAATTGATATGAAAAAGCTGTCTCGATTTAACAAAGGTTATCGTTACATATTAACAATAATCGATGTATTCTCTAGGTATTTGAGAGTCTTTCCTATTAAGAACAAAAAATCAAAAACAGTAGCAGAAGTTTTTCAAAAATTATTTAAAAGAACAAAACCAAATAATCTTCAAACGGATAAAGGATCTGAATTTTATAACAAAAATATGAAAGAGGTGTTAAAAAGACATAATATTCACCACTATTCAACAAAAAGTGAAGCAAAATGTGCAATTTTAGAACGCGTTCATAGAACAATCTTAGAAAGATTGTACAAAGTTTTTACTTTTCGCAACTCTTACAAATATTATGATGTTTTACCAGCATTAATTGATTCATATAATAATTCGATTCATAGCGCTCATGGATTGGCACCTTCGAAAGTAACAGCAAATGATGAACCAAAACTATATAAACGCTTATACAATTATAGTTCACTACCACAATTTCGTTTTGCAGTAGGGGATGTAGTCAGAGTATCAAAGGCTCGCAAAGTTTTTCGCAAAGGGTATTTGCCAGGATGGACAGAAGAAGTTTTTCGCATTCGTAAAAGATATCCTACAATTCCACCTACTTACGTTCTAGAAGATTTTGATGCTAAAGAAATTGAAGGAAGATTTTATAACGAAGAGTTGCAGAAAATAGATAAATCATTGAATGATTTTTGGGCAATTGAAAAAATAATTCGAACAAGAGGTAGAGGAAAAAACTACCAGCTGTTTGTCAAATGGGTTGGATTTCCTGAGTCTCAAAATTCATGGGTACAAGCTGATCAGATCGCAAAAGAATTATAATGGATCAATCAGTGAACGATTTTCATATTTTGTTACCTTCAAATGCGAGCATGAGCTACTTTCCCCATAACACTCCTGATCATTTTAAAACCAAATTAGCTCATCCAATAACGTTGAATGGTGACTGGGAATGCTGTTTGTCTGAAGTTACTTTGCCAGGAAAATATTTTACTATTCACCCCGACTATAACGACAGTTATATTATAGAAACTATTAAAGATATTGAAGATACTACGTTATTACCTGAATTTGTCATTCCGTTATATAATAAAAACTTTTCTGATTTTGTTCAGGGTGTAAACGCAAATATCAGAGCGGTTACTAAAGCTCAGATAATCTCATTTTCACTAGTAGAGAACAACACAAAACTAAAAATATCCTTAAGACCACATTGTGAATTGTTTATTTCGGCTGAAAAAGGACACAATTTTTTACGGCTTTTAAATCTCAATCCAAATGTTGATGATATTACACCAACGTACGACAAAGGAGCAACAATATCAACTCGTAAATATAATCCTCCAAATGTTGAAATGTTTAAAAATCAAGAATTTAAAATTACAGTCAAAAGACCAATATTAAAAAAAAGACACGATATCGTGCTTCGCGATATGGAAGAAAGAGATGTTTTTGATCAAATTTCAGAGAAAATTATTTATGAAACTAGAGATAATTTAGCCTTTTTTAAAAAACATGAAAATAAGGTGATTCTTCAACTGCAATCAAATGTAGAACTTACAATGAAACGTATCTCATGTCCCAAATTAATGGATGCACTAAATCTTAAAAATGAAATTCATGTAATTCGAGGTAAAAATGAATTTGAGTACTCAGAATTAATTGACAAAGCTGAAGGAGAAAGTTTTCAAATTATTGAATATGAAAGTTTTCTAGTTACTCGCAAAGAACCAAGTACATTTTATTTAAATCTTCCAAGTGGCATGTACCAAGAACCTAACGATTTTTTTAAAGAATTTCATCACATTTTTTTAAAAAAGTTATTCGATTCGAAAGTTGAATTGATTGTTCCTGAAAATACTAAAGTTATTTTTAACCAAAAGCTTTCAAATATGCTTGGATTTCTTACAAACACTTTTACAGAAGGGCGATATAAATCGGATTACATTTTGGAATTACGAGCTGGAATTACTGAAGTTTATACTTATTGTGATATTGTTTCTTCCTCATTAGTGGGGGATGTATCAGCACCTATTTTGAAAATAATACCAATCGCTAATGAATATAAAGAACAAATTGTAAAACAATTTACAGTACCTTTATATTTTCCAGTAAAAAAACACTATTTTGATGTTATTGAGATTGAGTTAGTTACAAGTAGTGGCACTCCAATCAAATTTTTATCAGGAAAAACAAACATGGTACTTTCTTTTCGAAAGAAAATTGCATAAAATCAGCTTGCAAAGGAATGACATATTATAGATAACTTTATTAGCCATGGAGACACATGGTCAAAGACTAGATCCTCGTGAATGTATTGATTACTATTGTAATCAACAAGAAGGAAGAGGACCATATTTCGCATCAAATTATCCCATACAGAGAGGTTATGGACTATTTAGTAATTTGAAAAGATATGCAATGCCAATTATGATGAAGGCAAGTAAATATTTGGGGAAACATTTACTAACAACAGGTAGAAACGTGCTGGAGGATATGTCACGAGGTAAATCTTTTCGGGAGGCCTCACGCAATCAATTTCGCCAAGCTAGAAATGAAATTAAAGAAGATATTCTCCGCAAATTGAGAGGTGGCGGGGCCATTAAAAGAAAGAAACGCGCACAAAAACGGCAGACAAAACGGAAGAAATCTTGTGCAAAAGACGTGTTTGCAACTCTGTGAAAATGGAGAAATGTTATTGCACTAAAAGTGAATTAGATTTGTTTACATCTACTCCCATACAATTGGCAATAGATCGATCATCATTTGTGGAAATTCATCCGGTCGCATCAATTTCAGATCATAATAATAATATAGAATTTCTTTTATCTGGATTAGGTGAAAGCTACTACGATCCCTCTCATATTTTTCTGTATGTTCAAGCAAAAATTTTAAAAGCAGACGGTACAGCTTTTCTAGATGCAGATAGGTGTGGCCCTATTAATTATCTCCTAAATACAATGTTTTCCGAATGTCATGTGTCACTTAATGATCGCCAGATTTCTTCGGAAAGCAATTATGCTTACAAAGCTTACATCCAAAGCATGTTATTTCATCCAGAATCCTCTCAGAAAAACTTATTAAGCGCAGGATTATTTGAAAAAGACACTGCAGGCGAATTTGATGATGTAAGTTTGGTCGCAGCTGGAAAAAATGAGGGGTTAAAAAAGAGATGGAATAGGGTCAAAAGTGGAAAAGTGTTTGACATGTGTGGGATTCTTCATACAGATTTAGGAACTCAGTCTAAATTATTAATAAATGGAACATCAATCCGCATTCGGTTGTTGAAAGCCAAAAACGAATTTGCCTTATTATCAGCTGCAAATGATTATTATATTCAAATTGAATATATAAGTTTGTTCGTTAGAAAATGCGAAATATCAAGTTCCATTCTTGTAGCTCACGAAAAAGCTCTAGAGCAATCACTTGTTCAAATACCATTTACTCGAATTGAAATAAAAACATTTACATTAAGTTCTGGGTTAAAAAGTATCACTATACCAAATGCAGTCAACGGTGCTCTTCCATCACGCATAATATTAGGCTTAGTATCAAATTCTGCTTATACCGGAGATTTCAAGAAAAACCCTTTTAATTTTAAAAATTATAAACTGAGCCATATATTCATTACTGAAAATGGTATTCAAATTCCAAGTTCACCATATACTCCTTCTTATGGGAAAAATTTATTCGCCAGAAACTACTTAAGTTTATTCACTGATTTGACACAACACAAAACTAATATTTCTTTCACTTCATACATGGAAAATTCATGCTTTTATTGTTTTAACCTTACTCAAGATTACTCAGCTAGTGTCCCGTTTGCAAATATAACTCGAAGTGGTGACATATCAATTCACCTAAAATTTGATGAGGATCTTCCGGAAACAGTTACTTTAATTGCATACTTGGAAATGCAAGCACTCATTGAAATAGATAAAAGCAGAAACGTCTTTACAGATTTTTAAGTAATCATGGATACGTTTGCGCTGACAAGGTTAGCTCTTAGCGATAAAAAAGTTAAATCAAACTTTGGAGGAGTGTTTGCTAACGATACGCTTCCAAAAAAAATAAAACATCATCGCTCATTTATTGTCAATACAGATCCTTCTCACTGTAAAGGGCAACACTGGCAAGCTATCTATTTTGATAGAAAGGGTCATTGCATATTTTTCTGTTCATATGGTACGCCTCCCATAGACAACGTTCGAAAATTTATTCACAATAATTCAACAAGTTTTGAATGGAACGATGATATGTTTCAACATGTATACACTTCTTCATGTGGCTTATTTTGCCTTTACTTTCTGTGGCATGTTTGTCGTGGATTATTCATTAATCGTTTAAAACCATCAAATACTTGTCAAAATGAACGAATAGTTCAAAATTTCATTCAACGATATTTCAAGCTGATAACGATTCCTCGCCCTCTGCATATTCAATATTGCCAATCTGTGGACAAAAGTATATAAAGGAGCAACATATGATGCATGTTTAGAAGAAGATCAACCATGGAAAAATTCGGATACATTCTTCGCAATTACTGTGCAGAAGGAGATTATTTATACATTCATCCTGCTTTGTTCAGTGATTTCCTCGACTGTCTTCAGAATGCTTTGCAACAACAACGTCTTGATGACTCTAAAAAAGTGGTATATTTTAAAATTTTGAGCAACTGTGAAATTATTGACTTTATTCATAAAGAGTCCGCTGACGATTTATTTGGATATTGTCAGCTGCATCGAAAAAATCCACAAGAAAAATTTAAAGTATGTGCACCGAACAAAACTTTATCTTCCCATTTGTTAAACTGTATATTAACAGCCAGAGAAACAGAAAATGACGTGCCTGACAGCCCAAACTTTTCTTTACTGTACGCTTATTTTAAGTTATTGACTCCAGACGAAATTGTAAAAACTCTTCATGTTCTGTGAAAAAAAAAATTTAATTCTCAATTTCAAAAAGCGTAGTGAAAATAAAAGTTTAAGCTTTTGAATTTCCTACGTTCTTATGAGTGTATTGTGTAGATGATATTATCTTGCGTTTGTGATTTTTAAAAGTACAATACTTTCTTTAAAATGTTTCTAAGTGCATTGAGAAATATGTGTCAAAAATGCAATGTTATATATTTCATATAGCCTAATGATAATGAAAATTTAAAACCTTTACATCCTTTACTTGTATATTATTGTAGTATGTTCATGTTGATATATTATCTTTGTACTGATAAAAGTATTACATTTTCTGTAAAACATGTTTAGGTGCTCGTAATTGTAAAACATGTATCAATCATCCGTTTTTCTTAATTTTATGTAACCTACTGAAAATGAAAATTTAAAATTTTGTATTCTTTATTTTTTATGCGATTGTATTATGTAACTGTTAAAATCGCATGCTTGTACTTTTCAAAGCGAAACAATCTCTGTAAAATATGTTCAGATGTCTCTAAGTGTATTTATTGAGAACTAAGTATTGAAATCTCCTTTGTTTCTGAAATAAAATAAAAAAAGACAGTAACGTGTTTGTCTTTCTTTTACAATAGAAACACTAAGTTATTATACAAGAAAGTTCTGCGTATTTGCCTCAAAGAATAGCAAATGAATTATACAATAACCTTTTCATTGTCAATACAATGTCAGATACAATGTTAGATACAGTAACCGTTTGTTTAAAGCATGACGAAAAAGCGCAGCAATAGGATTTTAAATCAGTCAGCATTTTACAACCTTAAGAGGAAACATAATTATTTGTGTCAAACAAAGAGACAGTTTTCGGTTCTAAATAAGGAAAACAATTGACAAAGGGGAATGTAAGCAGTAAGCTTATTGTTCACAAATCTATAAAAACGTATAGCAATGTGGCAAACGTAATCAGAATACAGAAAGAGCCTCGTGGAGGAAAACTGAAACATCCCTGTAAGAATCTGTGAAATCCCAGCAGTGACGAGCAAAACTTCTGCACCATGTCGAACGGTAAGAGCTTTTTTAAATTTTAGTTTTCCTGAAGCGTTGCAGAAAAAAAGAATAATTTAAAGTTAAACTTAAATTTTCTTTATCCCAGTCAGAAAAAGGATGTATGACTTTCCAGATAATGACGAAGAAGATCCAATAATTAAACCAGTTAAAAAAGTTAAAACAACAAAACCCCGTTATGACGTTGATTTATCAAGTGATGCAGATGGAAAAAAAATTCCACCGTACACTATCAACTGTGGAAAAGGAATAATGATGGAAGTAAAGGAGTATAGAGGTTCATTCTATATAGGGCTCAGCAGATGTGCTGAAGGATCCTCCGAGATCAAGAATCGATTTAATATACCCATTGCGCAGCTAGAAACGTTGGAAAAAGCGTGCGTTCTAATGTTGAATTACATCAAAGACTGTGAATAACTATAGTTTAGCCTTAGTAAATTGTCTTCTGTATTGTTTAGCATTTAGTTTTAAAGTATGTTAGTATTACTGTGTGTTTAAGTAAATTGTAGAATAGTTTAAATATTTTGGAGCTTGTAGAAAATAATATCAGTAGTTTGTCGTCCAGATTATTTCAGTACTTCGTTTTAAAACATGTTTGATTATCATGTGTTTGAATAACTTGTAGCATATTTTAAATATCTAGTAGCTCGTAACGAATAATATCAATGTAACAAGGGGGGTACAATTTAAAAACGACAATGATGATTTTTAGGGAACGTATATCAGCATTTAGAGGTTATGCAAGAGCTTTACGTGCATCTGTATCATATGTAGATCCATATATTCTGTATACAGACGCAAGACTTCACATACATAATATCCTTGATACAAATACCGTTTTAAGGATCAGATTAATCATTTGCATGATTGTTATATTTAGTAAAACAATTGATGACGAAGAATTGACCAATGTATTTTATTTTCGCAGTTATCCAGAGCGCATTTTATCTCGATATCAAATTTATAATGCAATAGACTTAGCATTTAAAAAAATATTTGAAAGTATAGAAATTTTTTTACGGAACGGAAGTGGATGGGTAATAAAAAATATAACTGCATTAGATCTTCACATAGGCAGTTATCATGTTGAAAGGGGTGGTTGCCAAAATTCTCGTCTTCCGACTAAGTTAAAAAACAAAAAGTCTGTGTTAAACATTAAATGCAATGATAACTTATGTTTTGTGTACAGCATTCTCGCAAAACTATACCCGGTAAAACAAAATGCAAATCTGTCATTCAAATACAAAAAAATATATTAGGAGATTAAAACTTAGCGGATTTGTGTTTCCAATGGAAATTTCAAAAGTAGGATTATTTGAAAAGAAAAATAATTTAAGAATTAACATCTTTGCTTGGGAAGAAAACGAAATATTTCCACTTTATACGAGTACACAGCCAAAGGCTTATCGGGAAATCGATTTACTTTTCTATCAGAAACATTTTTTTCTTATTAAAAATTTTAATAGGCTTATGAATAAAAAAAATGGAATACATTTCTTCTGTAAAAAGTGTTTATGCGGCTTTTCTCGACAAAGTACACTGAACTCGCATCATATTTTGTGTCAAGACATCAAAGCGCAAAAAGTTACTCTTCCTAAGCCCAACACAATCTTAAAATTTACAAACCTTTCCAAAATGCTTTATCACCCTTTTTGTATATACGCAGACTTTGAGTCCTTAACTCGAAAAGTATCCACAGTTTTACCATGTCCCTCACAGAGCTACACATCAGTGACAGAAAGACATGAAGCAATTAGTTATTCTATAATAGTAACCGATGTAGACGATAATATTATTTTTCATGAATATTTTTCCGGGGAGAATGTTATAAAAGAGTTTCTGAACACTTTAAATGAAATTTCTAAAAAACTTTTGAAGAAAATGCATCAAACAGCAGGAATGATAGAAAATATTAACAGCAGTTATGATCCTGATAAATGTCACATTTGTAAAAAAAAGTTTCTAAGTAATGAAATAAGAGTTCGGGATCATTGTCATTGGGGTATGGGATACATTAGAGGTTTAGCACATCAATCCTGTAATCTTAATTACAGAGCTACATATTTTATACCTGTAATAATTCACAATTCTAGAAACTATGATTCTCATTTAATTTTGAAAAATTTAACACCTGATGTTATAAGAGCAATTAATATTATACCGGTAAATATGGAAAAATTTACTATGTTTTCATTAGATGCGTTGAAATTTTTAGATTCGTTTCAATTTTTAGATGCATCATTGGACACTTTAGTTAACAATCTGAAATCATCGAATCACAAATTCAAAATTTTCAACAGTTTTTATAAGAATGAGAAAAATCGTCATTTACTAAAAAGGAAAGGAGTTTTTCCTTACTCTTACGTTGATGAATTTGCAAAATTAAAAGAAAAACTAATTTACCACCGAAAGAAGCTTTTTTTAACGTTCTCACAAACTCTCCTATTAGTGAAAGTGAATATAAACACGCTAAATTAGTTTTTAAAACATTTGAATGTAAGAATCTTGCAGACTACTTAGAGTTATACCAAAATGTTGACACAATTATGCTTTCAGAATGTTTCAATTCCCTACGTCGCACCGCGATGAAGTACTATCAGTTAGACCCCGTGTTTTTTCTGACTATGTCAGAATTAACATGGAATGCCGGTCTTAAATTGACAAAAGTAGAGTTACAATTATTGAGTGATGTAAACGAATACATATGGTTCGAGTCTCAAATGAGAGGAGGGATTAGTTTTCTAGGAACGAGATATGCAACTGCAAACAATCCATACATACCCGAAACGTATAACCCATATGAACGTCAGAATTATATCCTCGCACTTGACGCTAATAACCTATATGGTTATGCGATGAGCCTCCCTTTGCCAATAGGTCATTTTTCATGGCTTACAAATGATGAAGTTCTAAACTTTAATATTTTTGACTATGATGTAAACTCAAATGTTGGCTTTATACTTGAAGCTGATTTTCTAATTCCGAAATCAATTCATAATCGAACAAGTGATCTCCCATTGGCTGTAGAACACTTAAAAATTGAATATGAAATGCTTTCTCCTTATTCTAAAAAATTATGCGATAAATTTAATTTACGACGTACATTACCTAGTAGAAAACTAACTCCAAACCTTTATCCAAAAAAAAATTATATTACTCATTATTTAAATCTGAAATATTATGTTGAACAAGGTGTAGTGGTTACTAAAATTCATAAAATATTGGCTTTTAAGCAACAAAGATGGTTAAAGAGTTACATAGATTTTAATAACAAAAAACGGACCGCAGCTACAGATGAATTTACAAAATCATTTTTTAAAAAAATGAATAATAGTTTTTTTGGTCGCCTAATGCTAAACCAACGTAAGAAAATCTCAGTAAAAGGTGCTCTGACGGAAAAAGACTGCACAACTTATATGGCGAGTCCTTTATTGGACTACTTTGAACCGATTAACGATAATTTTACTACTTTCAAAATGAAAAAAGCTAACATCATTCTTGATAAACCAGTTTATGCGGCCTTTTCTGTTTTGGAATTATCAAAATTAAGATTATACCGGCTTTTTTATTCACATTTTAAAGAAAAGTATGGCAGCGATTGTCACTTACTTTATTGTGACACGGATTCTCTTTACCTACAGATTTTCTCAGAATCTGCATTCCTTGACTTAAGAGACTCATTTTCTGATATAATGGACTGTAGTAATTTCCCACCTGGTCATATTTTACATAATTTAAAAAATAAAGGTAAATTGGGATATCTGAAAAGTGAAACAATAAAACCTATTAAGGAGTTTATAGGACTGAAACCTAAGATGTATGCTTTCTCCTTTGGTGAAACATGTAAAAAAACTGGCAAAGGTGTAAAAAAATCAACTCTTCAGAATTTTACGATGAATACGTATAAAGAAGTTTTAGAATCTGAAT
Source organism: Uloborus diversus (assembly GCF_026930045.1). Lineage (NCBI taxonomy): Eukaryota > Metazoa > Arthropoda > Arachnida > Araneae > Uloboridae > Uloborus > Uloborus diversus. The sequence goes on from NC_072733.1 coordinate 120,109,778, forward strand.
CGAGTTTGAAGCACAAACAAGCACTCATTATTTCAAAAAAGCATGAACTGACAACAGTTACCCAAAACAAAACTACTTTATCTGCATATTATGATAAAAAATACTTGAATGATGATGGTATTACATCATTAGCATATGGACACTATTTGATTGAAAAATAATAATTTTTAAGATTTGTAATATTTTACAAAATATATTTTAGAAACCTTTTTTGTTGGTTAATTGACAAATCGTATTTTTATATTAAGTAAGAGATAAGGTTTGTGATTATAAGAGTATATTAATAGTGTTTATAAATAAATTAAATTCATTTATTGAAAAAGAATCTGTATTGTTGAAAATGTTGTTATGTCTACTTGAGATCAATGCATTTTTGATTATTAATAATATAATGTTTTCATAATACATTATGCGTTATATGTTATATTTACATGTTGAAAATGCTTAAATTTGATTGTTTTGTAATACATGATATTCTGTTTTGTTTATTAATAATATTCTATGTACATTATATTTCAAGTTTATGTATTTAAAGAAATAAAGAGCAGACCTCTTCTCAAGAGGCCTGAAGAACACTGAACTTGTGAGTTGTAGTTTTAAAATCACCTCACTTGTTTAGTGTTCTCCAGGCTGCCAAATCAACCGAAGACAGAGGAAGAGTGCGGAAGATCAAGACAAAGCTGTCCCTGGAAAAGATGGTTGAAGATCAATAAAAATCAAGACGAGTAATTTCTGGCGGCGGTAAAATATTTACATTTCTTATATTTCAAGCTTATTAATATGATATGCAAATGTTGTATCTATTTAAAGGAATAAAGAGCGAGATGAAGAACGCGGAAGATAAAGACAGAACAACTCCTGAATATGGTAAAGTGTTTTAAAGCTCTTATATTTCAAGTTTATTATTGTAGCATGAGTTTGCACCTTAATATTGAATATTAAGTAATATGGAGAATAGCTAGATCAAAATCCCTACTCTTAAAACGCTTGAAGAACACCGAATTTCTAATTTGTAATTAGTATTACCATGCCAACAACTGCAATTAGTAAAAAATCCGTTGAACTTAGTTTAATTTCTAAAACTCGAAAAGAAATGCATGAGTTAGATTCAGAAAAACTCACATTTGAATATTACGAAATTAACTTCTGAACTCGAGAAAAAAAAAAAAAAATCCAAAGTTGGTGTTGGAAACTACTCATTAAAAGTTTTTAAACGGTTAATGTATTTTCCAAACTCATCAACAAATGCTTGAGTCAATGTTGGAAAGACTCCTACAGTTGAATATGATGAGTTTTCAGTTCCGAACTTGAGGAAACATTCTCGAGTTGGTGTCGGAAACACTCATAAGTTTTTGTATGGTAAGTTCATTTTCCAAACTCAAGAAAAAATGCTTGAGTTAATATCGAAAAGTTCTATTTGAATATGAAAAGTTTAATTTCCAAGCTCGAGAACAAATGCTCGAGTCGATGTTGGAAATACTCCTCCGGTTGAATATAATGAGTTTAATTTCCGAACTCGAGGAAAAATTCCTGAGTCGATGTCGGAAACACTCACAAGTTTTTGTATGGGGAGTTCAATTTCCGAACTCGAGAAAAAATGCTTGAGTTGGTATCGGAAAACTCCTATTTGAATATGATAAGTTTAATTTTCGAACTCAAGGAAAACTTCTCGAGTTGGTATCGGAAACACTCACAGTTTTTGTATTGTGAGTTCAATTTCCGAACTCGAGAAAAATGCTTGAGTTGCTTTTGGAAAAAAAAAAAATCCTATTTGAATATGATAAGTTTAATTTCCAAGCTCGAGAACAAATGCTTGAGTTGGCGTTGGAAATACCAAGCTTTGTATAGTAAATTCATTTTCCGAACTCGAGAACAAATGCTTGAGTTGGCGTTGGAAATACCAAGCTTTGTATAGTAAATTCATTTTCCGAACTCGAGAACAAATGCTTGAGTTGGTGTCGGAAAAACTCCTATTTGAATATGATAAGTTTAATTTCCAAGCTCGACAAGAAATGTTGTGTTGATGTAAGAAACATTCACATTAAACGATAACACAAAAAATAAGAGTTCAAAACTACAAATAAAATAAAACATGCAAACCAATCAAAAGATTGTTGATTTTGTGCATGACAAGAGGATGGGAGGTATACAGTTATTAGCATGGTAATACTACTTATTAGTAATTTCTTCTACTT